>NW_024465262.1:0-212565 GCF_017591425.1 Ochotona curzoniae
CCCGTGGCTGGGTTGAAGCATCAAACAGTAAGATCCAGTTTGTGTTGAAGAATAGTCAGCAAAAGCCACTGTTCCTGCTAGGACAGGAGGTGAACTGTGTAGTGCTGGCCCATGAACCCACTGGCATGCCCAAAATCTGGCATTGGCAAGGGTTCTGATGGAGGAGCTTGGGCAAATCCTCTGGCAAGACACAGACCAGGCAAGTAAGTGCAAAAAGCATGATAGGAAATAGCCCAGAACAGGCCACAGAAAGTTACCCACTGGCATACATTTGGCATGGGTCGGGCACAGACCAGGCTGAATCAGTTCTTGTCATCCACTGGCAAATCCAAGCACCAGAGTGGGGTGTGGGTCAAGCCAGGTTCAGTCACGAGAAAAAAAAAAAAAAAAAAAAACAGTGCACATTACAGAATGGCAAGGTGAGGCTGCCTGTACCGAATGTGAACACAGTGCACAAGAAGCATGGGTGAGAACCAGGAATGGAAGGAGCAGAGTGGGCAGGAGGAATAAGAGCGTGTGTTCACTTGCTGCACAGCTCCTCCCGCAGAAGAGCATGAGCTGGGAAGGAAGCAGACCAGAGTAGGCAGGGCTACAACACCTGTTTGTCTCATGTGCCCTAGATCAGGCAAATGCCAGGATGGACTGATTGTTCCTACTGGTGGAAAAAAAAATATGAGTGGGTGAGGATTGTTTGGGCTTAGCCACAGCATCAGCTGGCAGAAGCTGGCTGGGGGCTGATTCTGTCAAGTTACACTGCAAAACCACCTGGAGAGTGCATAATCTGGGAGTGGGAGTGGCCTAGAAAGTAAATAGTGGGATCCTTCCTATTGGTTTGCCTCTACCACAGGAGAGCATGGAAACTAGGAGAGGGGTTGGGGTGGCTAGACAGAAAGGCACCCAACAATATTGGTGTGGGCTAGATAGTGGAGCTAGTTAGATGGAATTAGGTTTCAATGTCCATTGACATGTATGGGAGCTGAATGGGATGTGAGACAGAATGGACTAGTCTGCTGTACATACTGGCAAATCAGGGAAGGGGGTAGGCCTGGTGGTTGACTAGAACTAGGCTGCAGCTCTCACTGGCTTACGTGAGGGCCGAGTATGTGCTTGGCAGAAACAGGCTGTATTGCAACACCGATTGGTTCCAGTGGAAGTCGGGGCTGGTAAAAGAACCAACCCAGCAATTGCAATCACTAGCTGAGATGAGTGATAGACTGTGCCGGGCCCTGTACTTGCTAGTAAATACAAGATCCTGGTCTGAGAACATCTCAGACAAAGTTTGTTTGGGGATATTCCCAATGGAATTGCTGGACTCAGAATCCTAACCATGAAGAGATAGAGGGCAGAACAAGTGTATCAACCACTTCAGCCATATGTTGGCAGTGAAAAACAGGGCAAACAGAGACTCTTAAGATGGATTGTGTCAATCAGGGGATTCTTCAACGATCTCATTGTGCTTGGAGTGGGGAGACTGGCAGCGATTCATAACCAGTGAACTATCACAACCTCTTAAGCAAGAATCTCAGAGCATGCTCCACATCTGGGACCTGCAGTAGGTGGAAAATTGGGTTGGGCTTCTCCCTTATAACCCCCTTTACCTCAGATTCATTAAGGAAAAAAATGCAGAAATAAAAGCGTTAACCACTTTGCTATAGCCCTTGAACTTTTTTCTCTAATTAACTATGTAAAGATTGTCAAAAATATAATAAAAAGTGAAAAATAAAAAAAGAAAATTAGAAATAAAATGTAGAGCTGAGAGATTAATACATAATTTATGCTGTGCATGACTGAAATTGCTTCCAGGCTTCCTAACATTTTTTCAATGTTCCTATAATATTGTTAATACATTTATATTCCCCAGGTAAAGTATTAAATAGTTTTACATTTTGGCCTTTTAAAATTTAGATTTGTACTCTTGTAAGGTGGCATTTAGTCTTTCATATACTGAAAATCATGAAAAAATGTTTATGAGAAATTCTATTGTAATTGTTTGAAACCACTGAAAAAATAAGTAATACAGTTAAGATTTAAAAAAAAAAGCCAACAACTCAAGGATTTTTGTGTATGCTGGTATTTAAGACATCATTACCCATATTCAGATATCATCACAATTTCTATTCTACCAAATTGAGGACTTGTTGGCTATCCCACCAAGAGTGAATAATCCAGCCATCATAATCATGGGAATAAGCTACTCCAAATGAAACCAGGGCATAGAAAGCTTATGTTTAATATTGTGTAATTAGCAAATCAAATCATATGGACTAAGACAGAGATCCTGGAAGTCAATCAATAGTTAAGTGTGTGTAAAAATTGTGATTCTTATCCACTATAGAATATTACAAACTCATAAATATGACAACTGGGGTTTGTGCAGCAAGGAAGAAGTCTAATCCTTTGACTGTAGTGCTGGCCTCCCATATGCACAGTAGTCTACTCCTGGCTGCTCCATTTCCAATGTAACTCCCTGATTTGGGCCTGGGAAGCAGCAGGGGCTAGAAGTAGTACTTTTGGTCCCTGCCCCCATGTGGGAAGTCTGTAAAAGGTTCCTGATGACTGTATATTGGTATCAGTTCTGACCTGCACTGACTCTTGCATATGCTACACAGGAAAATATCAAATGTGAGGGAGAGCATCACTAATCCATTATTTGGAGCATTTTATTACAAGGCTACTGTTGTAGGAGCTGGACTCAACAAAGAAGAACTCCAAACATCCCTGCTTCCTCTTTTCTCTCTGCTTCCGATACAAAAGGTGTTTTGAAATACTAATTTTGAAATAAATATTCTGGCACTGGTATTTGAGGGCAGGCTTAACCCATCTCTACAATGGTCTTAGTCCAAAAACTGTACAGAAAAGCACATCCCAGGCTTGGAACAGGAACTTTCATGTGAACTTGATCTACATTTCTTTTCCCAATCTGGCGTAGAATCACTGGAACACACACAACATCCATGCCACAGAATTTATTGTATTAGGTTGGGTTGACACAGCTGTTCCCTACTGGAACTTGAGGTCTGTATCTTCCTTCCGTCATGTGGCAGACAAGCTCATATATGCCATACCAGGATTTTCAGGGTTTTTACACATCTCCAACAGATTCCATTCTAAATGAAAAGCTCTCTGAAACACACAAATTCCTAAAAACGCATGTCTGCCTAAAAACAACACTAAATGTGTATCAAAATGGAAAGGATCTGTATAGAAAGATATCCAAAACTCACGTGTGACCCTTCATTAGTGCTCCCACAATGAGAGAGATTAAAATCTGTTTGCCCTTATTCCAGAGCAACTGCTAGTGTTCACTGAAGGAATACATGGTTCAACGAAACTAAAATATAAGGACATCTATTATTAAAACCTAAACTCCTAATGTGTTTGAGGGCAAAAACACAACCTTAATATTCATGGATATTTCTGAAATCAGTAATGAAAGAAACTTAGATGAAACACAAACATAACTTGCTGGTATTGAGCTGAAGATCAACTTGACATAGATGGCCAGGAATATGTCTATTAAAGTGAAGTGATGCTTCAAATTTATTTAGTACCTGCGTGGGTGGCCACAAAGCATGCCTACATGTGTGTGTTCACACACAACCATGAGCCAGTTTGTCACAAAATCCCTTTTTTCTCCACTAAACCTCAGGTACACCCTTTGGGAATTAAGAGACCATGTCCCTACACACATGCTCTTACCCAAGTCAAGGGCTGCTCATCACCTTTCTCCATTCCATCTCCAGCTGCCTGAGTCCCAAGGTAATATGGCAAATATCCTTGTAGATTATCTGTTAGGAATAAGGAGAAATTAGCTCACTGTTAAATTGCCCCAGAACTTCCAACATGCATTTAGAATTTCCCCCAGTGTGCAACCACCACAGCAATTTTACTGGAGTCTACAAAGTCGTGGTCCAAAAGCCAGTTGAAAATGCTGACACTGTTGATATACAATATGCAACCTTGGAGCTTCACTCATAAAACCCTGAAGCCACTTAATTGGAGAGGAACAATATGCTCTATAGCCTAAGGTATAAGAATGCAAAACAGAGCTGGATCACATCACCAGTTACCTGTCACCCATGTCAAATATCCAGTCTCTGAGTAACATCTCACCATTGATGTTAGCTCGATATTCATTAACAATCACTGTGTTAGAGAAGTAAGGATTGCTGCGGAAAACAACCTGATCTTGAAGCAATTGCTGGGATGCTTGAGTTTGACCACCTGTCAGGATAAGATGGAGCATGCTGATTTTTCACCAATGAGTCTCCTTTCAACTGTTCTAAACTACTTCTGTTACTCAGTGCCTTCTGCATAAGACTAGGCTGAGGCTCAAGGAAATGACCTGTAGGTTGGTCATATAGCTAAGGATGTCTTCATCCTTATCACAGTTGATGGGAGATATATGGGAATGGTTCACAAACTACCTATCAAGGACCTTTCACAAAAAAATCAGTGTGTGAGTGAGTGTGTGTGTGTGTGTGTGTGTGTGTGTGTGTGTGTGTGTTTGTGTGTGTGTGTGTGTGCAAGAGAGCCAAAAGCAAGTGGAAAATGGAAAGAATAGGCAGTGCAAAGGAAAAATCTTTTTTTTTTTGTTGGGTGCTCCTTAAAATATTGTTACATAGATCTTCTGTTGTCCAAGACTTGTCCGGATATTTCTTTTTCACAGCTCATAGGAAATAAATGAAGAGCAAGCATCACAGTCTCAGGACTCTTTAAACATACAACAGAATCATCAATATCGAACTTGAGTCCCATCATGTGGGACTAGAATTCAGACCTACACAATGCACAGCTGGGTTATTAATATTACTGGACCACAATGTCCCAATACATCCTCAAATAAGAGCTCCTGCTACATGCTAATCTTTAAGTGGTGGACAAAAGGAGGGCTTCTGTCCTCAGTATAGTGAGAGCCCTGATCCTTGTGAGCTAAGGATGAACTGCCATCGAGCACTTCATACCTCTGTGTGCCACAGGTTCTTACTGGCAACCTGGCAGCAATGACAAAGACAAGAATCTTGTTTCTCTAACAGGATCCACTCCGAGCTGGTGCTTCCTTTGAGAGCCACCTCAGGCATCACAGTTATTGGTAGTAGTCTTCCAACCAGTTGCCATTGACTGGCTTGGAGAATGGTTCTGTTACCTGAAAGTCTCCAACACAGGCAACAGTGTGCTTTCAAAGAACCTTTCTTCCAAGTTGGAGGAATACCTTGACAATTGGTGGACTTATGCATAACAGTGTAGGTTCAGTCAACATGCCCTCCAAGCCTCCCTAGAGTGTTTTAAAGTGCTGTGGAGGAAATTCATTTTTCTCACAACAGACACTTTTTCATGGTGATGCATTTCCTCAATGCTAACTAGGTAAATGGCTACACTCGCGACTGTGACTCAGCACATTAAAGAACATAGCTCTAGATCAGAAGCTAGGGATGTTGGGGATGATCATCCCTCTGCGTTCCATTAGTATGTTTTGTCTCTGCTTCATTCTACTTCTTCTTTTTTTTTTATTTAATGCCTTTTCCTTTTTGTTCTTTTTTTTAATTTTAATAACATTTTATCATGTGATACAGTTTTCTAGGCACTGGGATTCCCTCACCCCTGCCATAATCCTCCCCCCATGGTGGATTCCTCCACCTTTTTGCATTGCCACAGTTCAAGTTCAGTTGAGATTCCTTCATTGCAAGCATATACCTAGCATAGAGACGAGCATCTCATTGTCCTGATAAGATAAGCAGTTTCTTGGGGATACCTTCTCTGGTCTTAAGGTAGAGCTAACAGTGTAAAGTCCCGGTCAGTTAAAAGCCTCAACAAAACATCAGTATGCAATGTTATGGAATTAATTGACATATTATTGAGTAAATGATATATTAAAAATAATGCAAGTTCAATTGTTCGAAACCCATGGGCAAGACCGTATTAATGACAGGTTCAAAAACAAGCAAAAAAACCAACCAAAATTATTACAGGTTAAATTAAGGCAAACATGTGATATCTAACCTTTTGGGATTCACTCATTTTGCTTAGCATTATACTTTCCAGTTGGGCCCATTTAGCCACAAAGAGCTGCATTTTGATTTTTTTAATAGCTGAGTAGTATTCCATGGAGTAGATGAACCAAAGCTTTCTTATCCAGTCTTTGGCTGATGGGCAATTCAGTTGCTTTCATGTTTTTGCAATTAATGATTGTGCTGCTTTGAACATAGGGGTGCATGTTGGTTTGTTGTGAAACAGGTGTTTTGGATATATTAGTAGGTGTGCTATTGCTGGATCATATTGTATGCAGATCTTGAGTTTTTTAGGTGTTCTCCATACTGATTTCCACAAAGGTACCAACCTGCAGCCTCACCAGCAGTGGAGTAGGGTTCCCTTTTCCCCACATCCTTGGCAGCAAGTATCGTTGGTGTTCTTTTTTATATGGACCAATCTTACTGGTGTTAAGTGGTATCTCATCCAAGTTTTAATTTGCATTTCCCTTATTGCCAGGAAGTGGAACATTTTCTTCATATGTTTGTTTGCCATTTGGGCTTGTTCCTTTGTAAAAAGTCTGCCCATTTCTTCAGTGGTGTGTTTGTTTTGGTGTTTTGGTTGTTCTGGAGTTCTTTGTATATTTTGGAGATTAACCCTCTATCCACTACATAGTGCTCAAAGATCTTCTCCCATTCTGTGGGTTGATGTTTTTCTTTGCTGATTGTTTCCCTTGCTGCACAGAAGCTTCTTAGTTTGATGAGGAACCATTTGTTTATTTGTTTATTCTGTTCTCAACTGCTATTGCTTTTGGTGTCCCTCTTAGAAAGTCAGGACCTACTCCTAGGTATTGCAGGGTATTTCCTACATTTTCTTGCAAGAGTTTGAAGGTTTCTGGATGTAGGTTTAGGTCTTTTATCCATGTAGATTGAATCTTAATGTATGGTGATAGATGCGGGCCTATCCTTTTGTGTGTGCAGGCTATCAGCCAGTTGTCCCAACAACATTTACTAAAGAGGTCTTCTCACTGGCTTGGATTGTCATTGGTCTTTTTCTCAAAGATTAATTGGCTGTATCTGTGTGGGTTCCGTTTTGGTGCTTTTATTCTGTCCAATTAATCTTCCTCTCTATTTTTGTGACAGTACCAGGCTGTTTTGATAACCACTGATCTATAGTATGTCCAAAGAACCAGAACTGTGATCCCCCATGCTAACTTCTTGCTCTTTAGGATGATTCTAGATATTTGTGGTTTTTTGTGTTTCCAGATGACCTTTTGAATCATTGTATCCAATTCCGTGAAGAATGTTTTGAGCAATGTGATTGGAATTACGTTGAAAATAATATATTGCTTTTGGTGGTATAGACATTTTAATGATATTGATTTTACCTATCCAGGAGCATGGGATGTTATTCCATCTTTTGAGGTCTTGTTTAATTTCTGTTTTAAGTAGTTTGTAGTTTTCTTTGAATAGGTCTCCTACACTTTTGGTTAGATTTATTCCCACATACTTCATACTTTCCTCTGATATTTTGAATGCTATCTTACTGGTTATATCTTTTTCCATTTTGGGGCTGTTTGCATACAATATGGTTGTTGATTTTTGTTCATTAATTTTGTACCCTGCCACTCTGCCAAACTCTCATATAATAGTACTAGCAGTTTCTGAATTGAGTCTCCTGGTTTTTCTATGAACAGGATTATGTAATGTGCATATAATGAAAGCTTGACTTCTTCGTTTCCTATTTGTATGTCTCTGATTTCTTTTTCTCATCTTATGGCCTCTGCAAGTACATCTAGGACTATTTTGAATACCAGTGGAGACAGCCGGCATCCTTGTCTTGTTCCAGATCTCAATGGGAAGGGTTCTAGCTTTTCTCCATTCAGTATGATACTGGCGTTGGGTTTTTCATAAATTGCTTTGATTATGTTGTGGATTGTTCCTTCTATGCCTACCTTGGTTAGCATTTTTAGCATGAAGAGGAGTTGGATTTTATCGAATGCTTTTTCTGCGTCTATTGATACTATCATGTGGTTCTTGTTTTACACTTTTTGGATGTGGTGTATCACATTTATGGATTTCTGATTGTTGAACCATCCCTGCATTCCAGGGATGAATCCTACTTGATCCGGATGAATGATCTGTCTGATGATTTTTTGAATTCTATTGGCTAGGATTTTGTTGAGAATTTTAGCATCAATGTTCATCATAGAAATAGTTCTGTAGTTTTCCTTCTCTGATGGTTCTCTGTCGGGTTTTGGGATTAAGGTGATGCTGGCTTCATAGAATGAGTTTAGAAGGGTTGTTTCCTTCTCTATTGTTTTGAAGAGCTTGTAGAAGATTGGGGTTAGTTCTGTTCAGAATGTTTTGTAGAATTCTGTAGTGAAGCCGTCTGGGCCTGGGCTTTTTTTCATTGGGAGATCCTTGATGACTGTTTCAATCTCTGCCTCGGTTATGGGTTTATTTAATTCTTCAGTTGCCTCCCAACTGAGTTTTGGTAAGTGGTGGGAGTCCAAGAACTTTTCTATTTCTTGGTGGTCCTCAAATTTGTGGGAGTACAGTTCTTTGTAGTAATTTCTAATTATTTTATTAATGATTGCAGTGTCTGTTGTTATGTTGCCTTTTTCATCTTTAATGCTATTGATTCTCACTTCCTCTTGTTTTTTTTTTTTTTTTTTTTTTGGTCAATCGGGCCAGTGGAGTGTCTATTTTGTTTATTTTCTCAAAAAACCAACTTTTTGATTTGTTGATTTTATGTAGTTTTTTTATTTCTATTTGGTTTATCTCCTCCCTTGTTTTGATGATTTCTTTTTTCCTATTGTGCATGGGACTCTTCTGCTTCTGTTTTTCCAGATCCTGGAGGTATGTGGTTAGTTCCTGTATTTGGCGTCTTTCTTGGACCTTGACATGGGCTCCGATTGCGATGAATCTACCTTGTAGCACTGCTTTGGCGGTGTCCCACAAGTTTTGGAATGTTGTATCAGAGTTTTCATTGGTTTCCATAAATTTTTTGATCTCATCTTTAATTTCTTCTATGACCCATTTTTTGTTTAATAGCATATTGTTCAATTTCCAAGAGTGCCTATACTTCCTGGGGAGTTTTGAGTTGTTGATTTTCAGTTTCATCCCATGGTGGTCTGAGAGGGTACATGGTATGATTCTAATGTTTTGTAAGTTGTTTAGATTCGCATTATGACCTATCATGTGGTCGATTCTGGAGCAGGTGCCATGCACCACTGAGAAGAATGTATATTCTGTGGCCTTAGGCTAAAAAGTTCTATATATGTCTACTAAGTCCAGCTGTTCTATTGTTTGTGTGAGCTCTGTTGTTTCTTTGTTGAGTTTTTGTTTTGTAGACTGGTCCATTGATGTTAGAAGCATGTTGAGATCACCTACAAAAATGGTGCGGGTATCTATGTCTTCCCTTAAGTCTGTAAGTAATTGCTTTACGTAAGTAGGTGCATTAAGATTCGGTGCATAAACATTAATGATGGTGATTGCTTCTTGATGGATCATTCCTTTCACCAGTATAAAATGGCCTTCCCTGTCTCTTTTGTTGTTAGTTAGAATAAAATCTATCTCGTCTGAAACTAGGATAGCTACCCCAGCTTTTTTTTCTCATCTATTGGCGTGAAATATCTTTTTCCATCCCTTCACTTTCAGTTTCTTTTCATCCTTTCTGGTTAGATGTGTTTCTTGTAGGCAACAGATGGTTGGGTCTTGTTTGATGATCCATTCTATTAATCTCTGTCTTTTGATTGGCGAATTTAGACCATTTGTGTTGAGAGTTAAAATTGAGAGGTTGAGATTTTGCCCTGCCATGCAATTGTGTTGTGTGTGTTGTTTTCTGTGTTGTTGCCTCCTTTGTGTGGGCTTTAGTTTGGAGACCTTCTTATTTGCCAACTTTGTTTGTGATTTGCCTCCTTTTTTTCCGGGACTAGCGCATTTTCTAAGGAGACTTTGCAGAGCTGGTTTTGTGTAGACATATTCTTCTAGTTTTCCTTTACTATGGAAGTATCTGATTTCGTTCTCATATACAAATGAGATCTTTGCTGGGTAGATTATTCTTGTTTGACAGTTGTTTTGTTTCAGGGCTTGGAAGATCTTTGTCCATTCTTTCCTTGCTTGTAGAGTCTCTTCGGAGAAGGCAGCAGTGATTCTGATGGGTTTTCCCCTGTATGTGATCTTTTCTCTACTTCGTACTTGTCTCAGGATTCCTTCTTTGTCTTCATTGGAGTAGAACTTGAGCACCGTGTGTCTGGGTGAAGATCTCTTTGGATCATGTCTGTTGGGAGTTCTCTGTCCATCCTGTATGCGGGGTGGATTCGTGTTCCAAGTGTTTTGGAAGTTTTCCTGTATAATTTCATCAAGCACTGCTTGCATTCCTGATTCTCTTTCTACTCACTCGGGGAGACCAATGATTCGAATATTCAATTTTCTAAGGTAATCCTTCATTTCTTGCATCATTTTATTAGTTTTGCTGAGGCTTGTCTCCAGCTGTTTAATTCGCTGGGCACCTTCATTTTGTGTGTCTTCTGTTTCAGAGATCCTTTCCTCTACCGCATTTATTCTGTTGATCAGGCTTTGAATTTTATCAGCTTGGGCATCCTCTTTGGTTTTGATTTGTTGTATTTCGGTGATTATGCGGTTCTGGAGGTCTTCCAGCTTCGTGTCCACGTCTCTGATAAATTTTAGCATTATTTTCATCAATTCCTTGTCTGGTAACTCTTCTGTGTCTTCATCTCGCATCTTCAATATTGATAATGGCTTTTGGCCCTTGTTCGGTGGGGTGCTGGCTCTTTCATCTGGAGCACAACTTTTTCTGGTGGTTTTTCTCATTGCGTTGGTGTATTTTGATGGGGCCAATGGACCCGTGTGTTGAGGGGCCGTCAGGCGCTTTCCTGTAGAGATTGGAGCCTGCAGGTGTGGTGTTGCAGGGCGTGGTAGTTTTCAAGACACCGTTGGTGCGTTCTCAGAGCCCGGGGCTGTAGAGCACCAACTTGGGGGCCCAGTGGATTCCAGGCACACTCTGGGCACTTCTTCTACAAGTGTGACACCCCAGGGCGTGGTGAGATGGAGGCGCTCTCTTGGTGTGCCCCCTGCACGGGAATCCACAGGGCTTAGAAGGTTTTATGTGCTTTCTCCCTGCGTTCTCTGTGTCAGAGACTGCAGGGTTTTTCAGAGCCCACCTGGTGTGTCTCCCACACACGGGACTGTGGGTGAGGCACTTTCTGGGCGTGGCTCTTGTGCAGTGATCCCACCATTCGTGGTGTGTGGGTGTTCAGAGCCCCCGCTCTCGTGTGGCTCCCCACACAGGACCTGCAGTGGAGGAGTGACCCAGGCGCCCTGTTAAAATGACTTCTCGGCCGGTTCGCACAGTGTCAGTGTGGCGCAGGAGTTTTCAGAGCTCTCCTGGTGGGTTGCCCACACTCAGAACTGCGGGGTGGGAGGCGAGGAGTGGGCAAGTCACACTGTGGTTGTGGCACCTGCGTGTCAGGAACACACAGCGCTATCTTTCCCTGTGTTCAGAGCCCTCCTGACACCTGCGCTGCGGAGGCGTTTGCTGCAGGTGGGACCACCCAGCCCATCCGGCGCGGCATTAGGTGTCCTCCTGGTGTGTCGCCCACCCACCGGGTATCAGGGTGTGGGGGATTCCAGACCCTCGCTGGCAGCCTCTGGCACCGAGGTGCACTGACCACCTCAGCGCAGGAATATCTGAGGCGCTTTCCCGGGGCCTTCTCAGCCACCAATACCACTGTGCGCCGCTCCAAAGGCACAGACCTGACAGTTTCAAAGTGCTTGCCCTGTGTTCTCAGAGGCTGGAACCTCTGCAGGGGGGAAGGAATGTGGAGGCTCTTAACCCTTCCTTGGCTCACCAATCCTCCGGCTGCTTCAGTCTGCCTCTGCTGCTGTTGAAGACCTTTGCCGACGTGGATCCCTCCCGATTTCCTTGTCTCTGAGTTGACTGCGTCTCCCGGCGGGCCGTTCTCAAAAGTGACTCAGCAGGTCTGGATGGGATGTCAGCTTCTCTACCTTTGCCCTGCTTCGTTCTCGTTGTTCTTCCGAGTTGTGTGGATATTTTTGGCTCCACACTGTCCCGGGAGCTTCACGTACCTCTCCCTGCGGTTTCCTGCTGTTCCTCTTTGCTGCTTCTGTAGCGTTCTATCCCTCTCTCACTGGACGCTCCCTCACAGCCTTCCTCCTACGTCGGCCATCTCTATGTCTATATCTTATAGAATGTCTCTGGTTAAAATATCCAGGATTATATTTTATGGTAGGAATGAGAATGCACCTTTTTATTGGTTCAGGATCCTAGTGTAAGTCCCTAGAAACTTGGCCACACTCAATATACTGCTGGGCTGTGAGTGCTAAATGCAATCCTTTAACATATTAAGAGATATTCCTCATTGCAGATTTTGCTTTAGAATTTGAACATGTATACAGGTCATTTGTACCTTTCTTAAATAGTTAAGTATTTTTGTTGTAAAGGTTGATATACAGAGAGGAGCAGAGACATAGAGGAAGATCTTCCATCTAATCATTTACACCCCACATGAACAACAATGGCTGGAGTTGAGCCAATCTGAAGCTAGGAGCCAGGACCTTCTGCTGGTTTCCCATGTGTATGCAGGGTCCCAAAGCTTTGGGCCATCCTTGACTGCTTTTGTAGCCACAGGTAGGGAGTTGGGTGGAAAACAGGGCCGCCAGAATTAGACACAGCCCCCATATGGGATTCTGACATGCACAAGGCAAGGACATTAACCACCATGCTATCACGTCAGGCCTGCAGGTTGTATCTTTAAAAAAATGCTTTTTCTGTGTACTGAGATTATCATGGCTTTCATTTTTTCATAGGCTGTAGCATGCGTTGCATTTACTGCCTTCCACTATCAAACAAACACTGCATAATGAGGTTTATGGTGAGCTGTAGGATTTGATGAGTAGTGTTTTCCTGGGGATTTTTGCAATGAATTCAATCAGGGATAGTTCTCTGTCTAGTATCATTGTGCTTTGTGATTAAGCAAATCAATGCTCTTTGGGATTAAGCACAAAATTCTCAGAAGTTTGAGAGGATTTCTGCCTTAAATTCTTTAGAATATCTAGAGAAGAAATGCTATTGATTAGTCTTGGATTTTATGGTAGAAGCTCCCATTGAAGCCATGTAATCTGAGCTGCTTTATGTGGTCATAGTCATAATTCTTTCATCTGTAACTACCTCAGTTATTTCTCTAATTAGGTCAACTATGTCATCATGGCTGAATATTGCTATATATTTAGAAATTTCTCTATGATTATTTGTTGCACATAATGTTGTAAGATGACGATGGCATGGGGTATTGGAGGTTGGGCTTGGCTTGGGAGAGTGGGCTGTGCAATGCTGACATGCTGGCATAGGAGGGCAGGGATGGGGGTTCTGTGTAACACAGAGAAAAACAGTAACAGACTCTGTGTGTGTGTGTATGTGTGTGTGCATGTGTGTGATGAGAGACAAAGAGAGAGACAATGAGAGAGACACAGAGAGAGGCAGAGAGAGAGTTGGGACTGTTGCAAAGTGTGGAAGGTGGCAGGAGGAGAGCCGAGTCCCCCAGAGTCTTAGCTCTGGCCAACGCCCTGACTGGAATCAGTCACTTCCACTGTGGTAGGGAGCCAGAAGCCAGGCACTAACCACCCGGATAAACCAGCCAGCAGTCTGAATGGCTTGGGTGTTGGGCTGTGCATGGTGTGGGGCTGAGCAGCCTGCACCACAGGTGGTCTTGGCTAGCCTCAGCTCCACTCAGCTCGGGCAGCACCCTGTGAGCAAGAGTAGGTCCTGGAGAGCTGAGACAAACCTGCCGGATCCAACCCACAAACTGTGTGCAGGGCTGTGGTTAGCCAGGCCTGGAGAAGGGAATGTGGCAATGTTCTGCTGAGGATCCAGTGGTGTGGTACAGCCAGAAACACACTGCTGCCAGACTGGAAGTTGAGGTGGTACCAACAAAGCAGCTCCTGGCAAGTGCAAGTTCAGGCTGCGGCCCAGAGCAGAGCATTGGTGTTGTCCTCAATGGAACATGCAACCCCTGTAATCCTGAGCATGGCTGCTGGTGCTGTCCCTCAAGGGAGGCAAGACCTGGAAAAAGAGGCCTGGTGAGCTGAGGCCCAGCCTGTTGGGCAGCACACGGGGCTGTGGAAGCGAAGGCAGTGTGACACATGTTGCAGGCTCCATGTTCACTAGTGCCACGTGTGTCTCCTTGACCCCAAGCGGATTACACACCACCCCAAGCTGAGGAGTGTCATCAATGAGCAGGATGAAGATGTGTTGAGCTACGTGGCTGAGTTAAGTCTCCTGAGCTACATGGTTGGCTTGGAGTTGGGGACCCGTGGGTGTCTGTTGTTGCTGGTGCACGGGTTGGGTGGTGGTGATAGTGGGTAACGGGGCAGAACATTTGCTGGGAAGAAGCAAGAGAGTGTGCCCGGGGATGTGGAGACAGGGGCGGGATATGCCTCTGGGCAGAGCGGGTTCACTGTGCGCCCTTTGGCATGTCAAGGAGCTCAGCTGTGGCCAAGGGCACTGCAGGATACGCTTTTGCTTCTATCAGAACCCCTACTTCCACAATGACAAGATCTGCAAGGATCAGAGCCTGCATGGTAGGGAAGCCATACACAGTGGATTCGGTGTGAGTCCTGCCCAGTCATGGGTCCTTTTTGAGATTCCATTCCCACAGGATACTGGGCTGCACATTCAGCGCAACCAAGTGGTTCTGTGACTGTGATGGTGATCCAACCGGCTACTGCCAACCCAGCCTTTTGCATTGTCTGACAGACCACACCTTTCCAAGCACCAACAGGATTGCCTGGATGAGGCCACCCCTTATATGCATCATCTCATTTGACTCCAGAGCCTTTGCTGGCCTCAGGCAGGAATGAGACTGCCAGAGGTTGGTGAGGGCCATGAAGCAGTGCTAATGAGGTGGGTTGGTGATGTATGTTATAGTAGGCAAAGGTGCCTGCAAAGATGCTCAGGAGATCTTAGGCAGTTCTGGCTTACATGCCCTCTCCCCTTCCCTTTGCCCAGATCATCTGCAATAACATAGGCTCAATGCCATGCTGTACTCACCCAGAGAGGATGTCTGTTTCAGAAATGGGGTGAGTAACCGGTGGACTGGAGCATGAGCATTCCCTTGGGTAGCAGGCTGAGAAGCCAGGAGCAATATATCAGTAGAGCTTCTGCAGACAAGAGATATCTCCTCATCTAAGACATGAAGAGGTCCTCTGTACCCGTGTGCCATGGCCAATAGGCAGGAGGATTGAATGCTGCAAATCCTTCCCCTTTGCCATAAAGGCTGATGGGTCCACCCTCTTGCAGCCAGGCCTCAGGCCTCGCACATATAAACCTCTGCCTGACACCAAGGGTTTTACGCTGGTGCTAGTGCTGTTGACCACTGCCACTAGCATCCAACCCTGCCATCAGCACCCAAACTCGCCTGGGAGCGTTGTCAAAGCCTGGGCTGCCTGCCTTGCAGATACACTGGGATTGTGCTGGGTCTGGTGTGGTTGGCGGAGATTCAGGCTGGGCTCGTATTCAGGTCCAAGAGCACAGGTCAACGAGAGCAGGAGCACAAGTGTCTGCATACTGGAGGCAACCTGCCAGGAGCACAGTAGCCCAAAATGCGACTGTGGTGGACATGGCAGCTGAGGCACGGGCTTGCAAGGCAGCTGGGATCACTTCATCACCCTACATAAACCACCTGGGATCCGTGGCAACATGAGCCCAGCTGGGGTTTGTGGGAGCCACATGGAACCCTGCCCTGCCTTTGTTCCTTGACCCAGGTTTGTGCTGGATGTGGAGCAAGATGAGGAGGAGAAGCAGGAAGAGGAGGAGGAACACCACTGAAATTTCCAATGGCTACACAGAGAATGAGATGGCCCTCATTTCCAGTGTGTGGGCATGTCCTTTCTCCAAAGGTGGTGTCCCTCCACACCCCTAATTCCCCAATGCTCCACAGCCACTGAGAACAAACTGTGTGACTATGAAGTGACACAGAACTTGAACCATGTGCTGTCCACAGGGATTCCTTTGGCTTAGGTGGTGCTCACAGTGGTTGAGAGGTGCACATGTGTGCAAGGTGTGGTTAGTGGTTGTGCCTACAATATCACCAGCAGAAGACTTAGATGGTCTAGGGGTTCTGCACAGCTGGCCATTATATGGCATGTCAGGTTGAACCCAGGTCTTGCTCCAGGATTGGGTATAGCTTCTGAAGCTGTAGGGTAGAATGGCTCCCTTAAAGCCAAGGGTGAGGACAGGCTATGCCACATAGACAAGTTGGTTGTGAGGGCATGTGTCTTGCGCTGCAATATGTATGGAACCCTGAAATTCCAAAGAAAGTCACAGAGGCAACAGGCCAGGGACATTGCCATCCTGCACGGTCACAAATGTGAGAAGGATATCATTAATCCATTATTTGGAGCATTTTATCACAAGACTTCTGTTGTAGGAGCTGGACTCAACAAAGAAGAACTCAAATATCCCTGCTTCCTCTTTTCTCTCTGCTTCCAATACAAAAAGTGTTTTGAAATACTTATTTTAAAATACTTATCCTGGCACTGGTATTTGAGGGCAGGCTTAATCCATCTCTACAATGGTCTTAGTCCAAAAACTGTACAGAATAGCACATCCCAGGCTTGGAACAGGAAATTTCATGTGAACTTGATCTAAATTTCTTTTCCCAGTCTCTCATGGAATCACTGGAACACACACAACATCCGCGCCACAGAATTTATTATATTGGGTTGGGTTGACACAGCTGTTCCCTACTGGAACTTGAGGTCTGTATCTTCCTTCCGTCATGTGGCAGACAAGCTCATATATGCCATACCAGGATTTTCAGGGTTTTTACACATCTCCAACAGATTCCATTCTAAGTGAAAAGCTCTCTGAAACACACAAATTCCTAAAAACGCATGTCTGCCTAAAAACAACACTAAATGTGTATCAAAATGGAAAGGATCTGTATAGAAAGATATCCAAAGCTCACGTGTGACCCTTCATTAGTGCTCCCACAATGAGAGAGATTAAAATCTGTTTGCCCTTATTCCAGAGCAACTGCTAGTGTTCACTGAAGGAATACATGGTCCAACGAAACTAAAATATAAGGACATCTATTATTAAAACCTAAACTCCTACTGTGTCTGAGGGCAAAAACACAACCTTAATATTCATGGATATTTCTGAAATCAGTAATGAAAGAAACTTAGATGAAACACAAACATAACTTGCTGGTATTGAGCTAGAGATCAACTTGACATAGATGGCCAGGAATATGTCTATTAAAGTGAAGTGATGCTTCAAATTTATTTAGTACCTGCGTGGGTGGCCACAAAGCATGCCTACATGTGTGTGTTCACACACAACCGTGAGCCAGTTTGTCACAAAATCCCTTTTTTCTCCACTAAACCTCAGGTACACCCTTTGGGAATTAAGAGACCATGTCCCTACACACATGCTCTTACCCAAGTCAAGGGCTGCTCATCACCTTTCTCCATTCCATCTCCAGCTGCCTGAGTCCCAATGTAATATGGCAAATATCCTTGTAGATTATCTGTTAGGAATAAGGAGAAATTAGCTCACTGTTAAATTGCCCCAGAACTTCCAACATGCATTTAGAATTTCCCCCAGTGTGCAACCACCACAGCAATTTTACTGGAGTCTACAAAGTCGTGGTCCAAAAGCCAGTTGAAAATGCTGACACTGTTGATATACAATATGCGCCTTGGAGCTTCACTCATATAACCCTGAAGCCACTTAATTGGAGAGGAACAATATGCTCTATAGCCTAAGGTATAAGAATGCAAAACAGAGCTGGATCACATCACCAGTTACCTGTCACCCATGTCAAATATCCAGTCTCTGAGTAACATCTCACCATTGATGTTAGCTCGATATTCATTAACAATCACTGTGTTAGAGAAGTAAGGATTGCTGCGGAAAACAACCTGATCTTGAAGCAATTCCTGGGATGCTTGAGTTTGACCACCTGTCAGGATAAGATGGAGCATGCTGATTTTTCACCAATGAGTCTCCTTTCAACTGTTCTAAACTACTGTTACTCAGTGCCTTCTGCATAAGACTAGGCTGAGGCTCAAGGAAATGACCTGTAGGTTGGTCATATAGCTAAGGATGTCTTCATCCTTATCACAGTTGATGGGAGATATATGGGAATGGTTCACAAACTACCTATCAAGGACCTTTCACAAAAAATCAGTGTGTGAGTGTGTGTGTGTGTGCGCAAGAGAGCCAAAAGCAAGGGGAATATGGAAAGAACAGGCAGTGCAAAGGAAAAAATCTTTTTTTTGTTGGGTGCTCCTTAAAATACTGTTACATAGATCTTCTGTTGTCCAAGACTTGTCCAGGTATTTCTTTTTCACAGCTCATAGGAAATAAATGAAGAGCAAGCATCACAGTCTCAGGGCTGTTTGAACATACAACAGAATCATCAATATCGAACTCGAGTCCCATCATGTGGGACTAGAATTCAGACCTACACATTGCAAAGCTGGGTTATTAATATTGCTGGATCACAATGTCCCAATACATCCTCAAATAAGAGCTCCTGCTACATGTTAATCTTTAAGTGGTGGACAAAAGGAGGGCTTCTGTCCTCAGTATAGTGAGAGCCCTGATCCTTGTGAGCTAAGGATGAACTGCCATCAAGCACTTCATACCTCTGTGTGCCACAGGTTCTTACTGGCAACCTGGTAGCAATGGCAAAGACAAGAATCTTGTTTCTCTAACAGGATCCACTCTGAACTGGTGCTTCCTTTGAGAGCCACCTCAGGCATCACAGTTATTGGTAGTAGTCTTCCAACCAGTTGCCATTGACTGGCTTGGAGAATGGTTCTGTTACCTGAAAGTCTCCAACACAGGCAACAGTGTGCTTTCAAAGAACCTTTCTTCCAAGTTGGAGGAATACCTTGACAATTGGTGGACTTATGCATAACAGTGTAGGTTCAGTCAACATGCCCTCCAAGCCTCCCTAGAGTGTTTTAAAGTGCTGTGGAAGAAATTCATTTTTCTCACAACAGACACTTTTTCATGGTGATGCATTTCCTCAATGCTAACTAGGTAAATGGCTACACTCGCGACTGTGACTCAGCACATTAAAGAACATAGCTGTAGAGCAGAAGCAAGGGATGTTGGGGATGATCATCCCTCTGCGTTCCATTAGTACCCTGTATTTCTGCTTCAATTCTTTAGCTGCATCTGCTCATTCTAACATGGTCCCTGGTTGATGGATGTCTCCCAGAGCACACTTGTAACTGGGGTGTCCTTGACCCAAATGCCAGTGGAGCATGCTGGTTCTCATGCCGCCTTTTCTGGTGTGCAATACAGGCTGCTAGGAGCTCCTGTTCCTCCCTTACTCCTCTGCTCCTCTCTTCAGCAAGCTCCTCCCACCTCCTGCTCAGCCACTACCCCAGCACCTTCAAAGAACACAGCAACCATGTTGATGCTGCTGCCTTCCAGCAGGGCTGGACTCTCTCCCTCAGCTCACAGGCCTCCCTTTGCTGAGGTCCTTCACTGAACAGACATGGGTCCCCTTTTCCTAGCAATGGAAACAAATTGCCTGGCACCTGACAGCAGTATTAAATGCACAGGCCTGGTGACTTTCTCACGAGGATCCATTCAGGGCCTCTTTACTAAAGCCCCTCTCGGCCCTTCTACCCTCCCTGTACCACAGCCATTCTCCACCTCAGTGGATCCCGTGCTCAGGTCCGCAGAAGCTGCCATGCTAAACAGAGCATGTGGGGAATTTTACGACTTCTCCCTGCCTGAAAATTGCCCTAATCACCCCAGGGAACCTGCACAGTCTCCAGGAAGTGGCAATGTGCCAACAAATGTGCATGTGCAGAGATCTCGGCATTGACAATGGGTGGGGAGACACAATGCGAAAAGTTGACGCTGACCCACCCCCACGTGCTGAGCTCTCCTGGGAAGTGTGGTGTACAACCAGGAAAGTGAGTGTGGCAACCTGAGCCTAGCCCCAGGCTCCCTGTGCACAGAGAGGGGAGGCTTTGCGGGGTGTGCCCAGCTCAGCCTTGCACCAGGCATGCAGTCTGCAGGTGAAAGGGACAGACAGTAGCCCTCCTGTCCTACACGGGGCTTCCTGGGTTCAGCCCTGCTGCTGGACCATGTTTCTGACGCAGGTATGCTGAAGCAGCCATTGTGGGTCAGCCCGGAGAAAAGCATGTGGAAAGACACGTGCCCAGAGTGGGCTAATAAATGATTGCTCTGGTGGTGGGCCCTGGGTGGTTTTGGTGGACTCCCTGCCCTTGAATGTCGTAGTTGCCGGATCCCCTGTCTTTGGGATTTCAATTCAACGTGAGTTTCAGACAAGTTGTTTGGGAATGCAGGTATTTTGTCACCTCCCAGGCCTGTTTTCACATTTGCAGGCAACAAAATCTTGCACTGTTGAAAAGCTCAAAGCTTTCAGTCACATAGCTTGTGCTGCCACGATGGTAAAGGAACTTACCTTAGACTGCTCACTTGCATTATAGAAAAGTCACATGCAACCTGCGTTTATAGCATTTTCTCAATAAAACACTAAACATGTTTCATGTGATCAAAGATCTATATGAGGAGCCCCTCCCCTGCCAAAGAAAAGTAAAAAAGCCCAGTGCAGCTGTCGGCTTGGTTCCTGATGTGTTATGGGAGCACAAGCATAAGATGCAGTTAGCCCTAGCATCACCAGTGTCCATGGAGTCACCAGGAGTGAAGTACAAGTTGAGCTGTCAGGTCTAGACCATTTAACACATGGGCTCCTTGGCAAGGGGCATTGGTCCAGGCCATGGCTCTCAGATCCAGCACAATGGATATGACATCATCAAGAGCCTTATGGGATGAGTCAGGCCACATTACTGGCCAGCTCCCTGCTATCAGCTGGCTTCCTCCAACAACCCACCTTACAAGCTGCAGGATCCCAATGCCTCATTTTGAGGCAGGGACTGTTGTCCTCAGTGGACAATGTTCCATAGGGAACTGTGAACTCAACTCCAGGAGGAGTGCAAGAAGGAGAGAGTGGACACCTCCTGAGTCATCATGGACATTGCACAGAGTAGGACATATGGGAATTGAGGAATTCCATCTGTCAGGACTCCCATTTTGCTGGGGGACAGTAGCCATTATTCCACTCAGTTGATTATGAGTTACAACTTCTGTGTCCCCCAAGTTCAGAGTGTGTGAGATGATCCCAAATGCTAGTGTTTGGAGGAGGGACTTTGAGCAATCACAAGTGGGATCAGAGAGAGAAAAGGTAGTGTGAGTCCTCTGCCTGTATATGAGGTGAGGACTGTGGCAGCTGAGGATCATGTGGGTCCTCAAAGCCCCAACTATCAGACCCATCTCAGAGCCCCACTTGGGCTGCACACCCTTCAGATCTATGACAGAGCCTGCATGAGCTGCATACCTCAGATCCATGGCAGAGCCTCAGGTGTTCTGCAGGGCCTTCACATTCATGGCTGGGTGCCACATGGGCCACTAGTCCTCAAATCCATGGCAGTGCCCCACATGAGCCACAAGCTCCTCAGATCCAAGGCAGAGACCTGTGTCAGCCTCATGGCTGTCAGACAAACCAGAAAGCCCTGCAGAAGCTACAAGGCCCTCATACTTGGCAGAGCCACGTGTGGTCTGCATTTTGTTCAAATCCATTGTGAAGACTCCACTAGGTGAGGAACACCTGGGTCCTGAGAGTTGCAACCTTCACTTCAGTAGCAGAGCCTCAGATCACTCTGCAAAGCTGTCAGATCCATGGCAGTGTCTTGTGTCCTTTGCCTGCTCCTCAAAACCATGGAAAAGTCCCATACTGTCAAAAGTCCCTCAGATCCATGTAAGAGATTCAAGTGTTCCTCATGGCCCTCAGATCTGTGGCAAAAACCACTGTGGTACTCACTGGTTTCAGACCCATAACTATGGCTAAAATGCCCTACTCCACAACAAGAATAACAATTATTTCTCCTTTGAGTTCTTTGATTGCCTCTGTTGTTCTTTAAAACTCCAGTGTCAGTTTGACCCTGAAGAGCCCCAGCAATTGTTAACCCTTGTATGTATGATGGAGCTACTTCAGTAAAGGTCCGAACATAGGCTGACAATTCTCCTATCTTTTTCATTGGCTGAATTAAGGTCTGGCAAGATGGAGTTGCATTCTCAAAAGCTAGCTGTTTAACTATGAGATCCGTAGCTGTATTGATAATAACAGTCCGTCCCACTGCTTCAGTGACTCAAGCCACAAAATCTTCAAAAGGCTCCTCAGGTTTTGGTTTAACATTTGTAAAATTTGAAGACTTTTGATCAGGAGATGGCAGGCATTTCCATGCACCTAATGCCAGGGAGGAGATAAATTGTAATGTCTCCTTAAGCAGAGTAAGATGTTCTGAAATGCCAAGATGAGTGCCCTGTCCTAAAAGCATGTGTAAGGTAAAGGAAGGTTTGCCATACCTCACAGATCTCTGAGACTTCACTTCTGCCTTAGCTAATTCCTGATATTCCATTTTCAACAAAAGGATGTTTCCACCTGTGAGGAGAGACTTCACCTCTGCCTTAGCTAATTCCTCATATTCCATTTTCCACAAAAGGAAGTTTCCACCTGTGAGACGAGCCTTCACAACCTGAAACCAATCATATGGAGTCATCCACTTTACTGCTAATCCTCCACCATTGCCATAGAGTATGTGGAGTTTGGCCCATAGTAAGAGACAGGATGCTTTAGTTCTTTTAAAAATATATATATATATTATTATTATTATTATTGGAAAGGCAGATATACAGATAGGGGAGACAGAGAGGAAGACCTTTCGTCTGATGATTCACTCCCCAAGTGATCACAACAGCTGATGCGATGCCAATCCAAAGCCAGGAGACTCTTCCGGGTCTCCCACGCAGATGCAGGGTCCCAAAGCCTTGGGCTATCCTTGACTGATCTCCTGGGCCACAGGCAGGGGCTGGAAGGGAAGCGGGGCTGCTGGGATAGAACCAGCGCCCATATGGGATCCCGGGAGTGCAAGGCAAGGACCTTAACCACTTGCACACTGTGCCAGGCCCAGGATGGTTTAGTTCTTTAATAAGCTTATAAGGCAATGGTTCTCATTCAGGCTCATCCCATTCATAGACAACAGGAAAACAGAAAAAAATCACTTTCCTTATGTGCCTGCTGCTTTCCCACTCTAAGGCCAACCTTTGCTGGATCTGGTCTAGCTGGAAAGGTCTCACACAGATTAACAGAATAATTAGGAGGCTTATCATCCACAGCAGGAGACCACCCATCATGTAATTCAGTTGTCTGCACTTTTTCCCAATCCTTAACTTCTGATCTAAATCTTTCTGATTTTAAAAGATCTTCTTTCTCCTCTATTAAATCCTCCTGATCATTTTCATAACACTTTATATTATCTTCAGGACGAACACTTTCCATTGAGCCATAATTAAAGCCTGAGTCTCCCTTTTTCCATTTAATCAAGGGAGGATGCTCTTGGGGTGGTGCATTCAGAAAACATGGGGCATACACATCTGTCCCTGCATCCAAAGCTTGTTTCAATATTTTCCAAAGACCATGCGCTAAGGATGGAAGTTCAGCTTCCTCATGACTCCGATACCACCTCTTCATGTCATTCCCTACCTGAACCCATGTTTGTAAATACAGTGTTCCCTACTCTGGGAACCAGAGACTAATTGTCCATATATTTTGTAAAAATTTTGAAAGCTGATTTTGCTAACCTTTACTCCTTTCTTTAGTAAAGTATGCTTACTAACATCAGCATACATGCTTCTCTCGATAATTGCACTCTGCCTCATTTTAATTTACACTAACAGAGGGTACAAAACTTCTCAAGAAATGTTCTCACTATTCACCCCTCCTAGCCTAACCTTCTGTCAGGGCCCTGCAGCAGCCTGGGTGAAAACATATCAATGCTTCTAGATACAAAAGAGAAAATAACTACTTTTTTATTGCTATTAACATTGTATTATGTGATACAGTTTTATAGGCACTGGGGATTCCCCACCCCTCCCATACCTCTCCTCCCATAGTGGATTGATCCACCTTGCTGCATAACCATAGATCAAGTTCAGTTGAGATTCCTTCATTGCAAGCATATGCCTAGCATAAAGTCCAGCGTCTTATTGTCCAGATAAGTTCAGTGGCCTCTTGGGGAGACCTTCTATGGTCTGAAGATAGGTCTAACAGAGTAAAGATCCGGTCAGTTAAAAGCCCCAACAAAGCCTCAGTATCAATATACAACATTATGGAATTAATTGACATAGTATTGGGTAAACAATATGTTAAAAATAATGCAAGTTCCATTCTTCGAAACATCTGGGTTGAGACAGTATCAATGACAGGTTCAAAAAATAACAAACAACCAAACAAAAATTACAGGTTAAATCAAGGCAAACATGTGGTATCTAATCTTTTGGGATTCACTCATTTCCCTTAGCATTATAGTTTCCAGTTGTGCCCATTTAGCCACAAAGAACTGCATTTTGTTTTTTTTAATAGCTGAGTAGTATTCCATGGAGTAGATGAACCAAAGCTTTCTTATCCAATCTTCTGCTGATGGGCATTTCGGTTGCTTCCATGTTTTTGCAATTACTGATTGTGCTGCTATGAACATAGGGATGCATGTTGGTTTGTCGTAAAACAGGTGTTTTGGATATATTCCTAGGAGTGCTATTGCTGGGTCATATGGTATGCAGATTTTGAGTTGTTTGAGTGTTCTCCAGACTGATTTCCATAAAGGCTGTACCAATTTGCAGCTCCACCAGCAGTGGAGTAGGGTTCCCTTTTCCCCGCATCCTCGCCAGCAAGCGTCGTTGGTGTTCTTGTTTATGTGGGCCAATCTTACTGGTGTTAGGTGGTACCTCATCGATGTTTTAATTTGGATTTCCCTTATTGCCAGGGAGCTGGAGCATTTTTTCATATGTTTGTTTGCCATTTGGACTTGTTCCTTTGTGAAATGTTTGCCCATTTCCCGTGCCCATTTCTTGAGTGGCTTGTTTGTTTTGGTTTTTTGGTTGTTTTGAAGTTCTTTGTATATCCTGGAAATTAGCCCCTATCGCCTATATAGTGTGCAAAGATCTTCTCCCACTCTGTGGGTTGCTTTTTTACTTTGTTGATTGTTTCCCTTGCTGTACAGAAGCTTCTTAGTTTGATGAGGTCCCATTTGTTTATTCTGTTCTCAACTGCTATTGCTTTTGGTGTCCTTCTTAGAAAGTCGGACCTACTCCTAGGTCTTGCAGGGTATTTCCTACATTTTCTTGCAAGAGTTTGAAGGTTTCTGGATGTAGGCTTAGGTCTTTTATCCATGTAGATTGGATCTTAGTGTATGGTGATAAATGTGGGTCTATCTTTTTGTTTCTACAGGCTATCAGCCAATTGTCCCAACAACATTTACTAAAGAGGCCTTCCCATTTGCTTGGATTGTCATTGGTCTTTTTGTCAAAGATTAATTGGCTGTATCTGTGTGGGTTCCCTTTTGGTGCTTCTATTCTATTCCATTGATCTTCCTTTCTGTCTTTGTGCCAGTACCAGGCTGTTTTGATAACCACTGCTCTATAGTATGTCCAGAGGTCCGGGATTGTGATTCCCCCTGCTAACTTCTTATTCTTCAGGATGGTTCTAGCTATTTGTGGTTTTTTGTGTTTCCAGATGAACTTTTGAATCATTGTATCCAATTCCGTGAAGAATGTTTTGGGCAATTTGTTTGGAATTGCATTGAAAATATATATTGCTTGTGGTAGTATAGACATTTTAATGATATTGATTTTGCCTATCCAGGAGCACGGGATGTTATTCCATCTTTTGAGGTCTTGTTCAATTTCCTTTTTGAATAGTTTGTAGTTGTATTCGAAAAGGTCTCCTACACTTTTGGTTAGATTTATTCCCACATACTTAATACTTCTCTCTGCTGTTTTGAATGGTATCCTGTTGGTTAGATCTACTTCCATCTTGTTATTATGTGCGTACACTACGGCTGTTGATTTTTGTTCATTAATTTTGTACCCTGCCACTCTGCCAAACTCTCATATAATAGTACTAGCAGTTTCTGTATTGAGTCTCCTGTTTTTTCTATGTATAGGATTATGTCATCTGCATATAGTGAAAGCTTGACTTCTTCATTTCCTATACGTATGTCTTTGATTTCTTTTTCTTGTCTTATGGCCTCTGCAAGTACCTCTAGGACTATGTTGAATAGCAGTGGTGATAGCAGGCATCCTTGTCTTGTTCCAGATCTCAGTGGGAAGGGTTCTAGCTTTTCTCCATTCAGTATGATACTGGCGTTGGGTTTTTCATAAATTGCTTTAATTATGTTGTGGATTTTCCCATATATGCCTACTTTGGTTAGGGTTTTTAGCATGAAGAGGTGTTAGATTTTGTCGAAAGCTTTTTCTGCATCTATTGAAACTATCATGTGGTTCTTGTTTTCAGTTTTTATGAGGATTATAACATTTATGGATTTCCGAATGTTGAACCATCCCTGATGGTTCTCTGTCGGGTTTTGGGATTAAGATGATGTTGGCTACATAGAATGAGTTTGGAAGTGTTGCTTCCTTCTCTATTGTTTTGAAGAGCTTGTAGAAGATTGGGGTTAGTTCTGTTCAGAATGTTTTGTAGAATTCTGTAGTGAAGCCATCTGGGCCTGGGCTTTTTTTCGTTGGGAGATCCTTGATGACTGTTTCAATCTCTGCCTCGGTTATGGGTTTATTTAATTCTTCAGTTGCCTCCCAACTGAGTTTTGGTAAGTGGTGGGAGTCCAAGAACTTTTCTATTTTTTCGTGATCCTCAAATTTGTGGGAGTACAGTTCTTTGTAGTAATTTCTAATTATTTTATTAATGATTGCAGTGTCTGTTGTTATGTTGCCTTTTTCATCTTTAATGCTATTGATTCTCACTTCCTCTTGTTTTTTTTTTTTTTTTTTTTTGGTCAATCGGGCCAGTGGAGTGTCTATTTTGTTTATTTTCTCAAAAAACCAACTTTTTGATATGTTGGTTTATGTATAGTTTTTTTTATTTCTATTTGGTTTATCTCCTCCCTTGTTTTGATGACTTCTTTTTTCCTATTGTGCGCGGGACTCTTCTGCTGCTGTTTTTCCAGATCCTGGAGGTGTGTGGTTAGTTCCTGTATTTGGCGCCCTACTTGGGCCTTGACATGGGCTCCGATTGCAATGAATCTACCTCGTAGCACTGCTTTGGCGGTGTCCCACATGTTTTGGAATGTTGTATCAGAATTTTCATTGGTTTCCATAATTTTTTGATCTCACCTTTAATTTCTTCTCTGACCCATTGTTCATTTAATAGCATATTGTTCAATTTCCAAGAGTGCCTATATTTCCTGGGGAGTTTTGAGTTGTTGATTTTCAGTTTCATCCCATGGTGGTCTGAGAGGGTACATGGTATGATTCTAATGTTTTGGAAGTTGTTTAGATTTGCTTTGTGTCCTCTCATGTGGTCAATTCTGGAGCAGGTGCCATGCACCGCTGAGAAGAATGTATAGGATAAAATGTTCTATATATGTCTAGTAAGTCCAGTTGTTCTATTGTTTGTGTGAGCTCTGTTGTTTCTTTGTTGAGTTTTTGTTTCGTAGACCGGTCCATTGATGTTAAAGGCATGTTGAGATCACCTACAAAAATGGTGCAGGTATCTATGTCTTCCCTTAAGTCTGTAAGTAATTGCTTTACATAACTTGGCGCATTGAGATTTGGTGCATAAATATTAATGATGGTGATTGCTTCTTGATGGATCATTCCTTTCACCAACATAAAATGGCCTTCCCTGTCTCTTTTGTTGTTAGTTAGATTGAAATCTATCTCGTCTGAAATTAGGATAGCTACCCCAGGTTTTTCTTCTCGTCTATTGGCGTGAAATATCTTTTTCCATCCCTTCACTTTCAGTTTCTTTGCATCTTTTTTGGTTAGATGTGTTTCTTGTAGGCAACAGATGGTTGGGTCTTGTTTGATGATCCATTCTATTAATCTGTGTCTTTTGATTGGTGAATTTAGACCATTTGTGTTGAGAGTTAAAATTGAGAGGTTGCGATTTTGCCCTGCCATGCAATTGTGTTTTGTATGTGTTGTTGTCTGTGTAATTGCCATTCCTTGTGTGTTCTTTAGTTTGTAAACCTTCCTGCTTGCCATCTTTGCTCATGGTTTGCCTCCTTTTTTTCTGGGATTAGCGTATTTCTAAGGAGACTTTGCAGAGCTGGTTTTGTGTTGGCATATTGTTCTAGTTTTCCTTTACTATGGAAGTATCTGATTTCATTCTCATATACAAATGAGATCTTTGCTGGGTAGATTATTCTTGTTTGACAGTTGTTTTGTTTCAGGGCTTGGAAGATCTTTGTCCATTCTCTCCTTGCTTGTAGGGTCTCTTCGGAGAAGTCAGCAGTGATTCTGATGGGTTTTCCCCTGTATGTGATCTTTTCTCTACTTCGTACTTGTCTCAGGATTCCTTCTTTGTCTTCATTGGAGTAGAACTTGAGCACCGTGTGTCTGGGTGAAGATCTCTTTGGATCATGTCTGTTGGGAATTCTCTGTCCATCCTGTATGCGGGGTGGATTCGTGTTCCAAGTGTTTTGGAAGTTTTCCTGTATAATTTCGTCAAGCACTGCTTGCATTCCTGATTCTCTTTCTACTCCCTCGGGGAGGCCAATGATTCGAATATTCAATTTTCTAAGGTAATCCTTCATTTCTTGCATCATTTTATTAGTTTTGCTGAGGCTTGTCTCCAGCTGTTTAATTCGCTGGGCACCTTCATTTTGCGTGACTTCTGTTTCTGCCATATTTATTCTGTTGATCAGGCTTTGAAATTTGCGTTCCTGGTCATCCTCTTTGGTTTTGATTTGTTGTATGTCAGCGATTATGCAGTTCTGGAAGTCTTCCTGCTTCATGTCCTCCTCTCTGATAAATTTTAGCATTATATTTTCATCAATTCCTTGTCTGGTATCTCTTCCATGACTTCATCTCGCATCTTCAATATTGATAATGGCTTTTGGCCCTTGTTCGGTGGGGTGCTGGCTCTTTCATCTGGAGCACAAATTTTTCTGGTGGTTTTTCCCATTGCGTTGGTGTATTTTGTTGAGGCCAATGGACCCGTGTGTTGAGGGGTCGTCAGGCACTTTCCTGTAGAGATTGGAGCCTGCAGGTGTGGTGTTGCACGGCATGGTAATTTTCAAGGCACATTTGGTGCATTCTCAGAGCCTGGGACTGTAGGGCACCAACTTGGGGGCCCAGTGGATTCCAGGCACACTCTGGGCACGTCTTCTACAGGTGTGACACCCCAGTGCATGGAGGGATGGAGGTGCTCTCTGGGTGTGCCCCCTGCATGGGAATCCACAGGGCGTAGAAGGTTTTATGTGCTTTCTCCCTGCGTTCTCCGTGTCAGGGCCTGCAGGGTTTTTCAGAGCCCACCTGGTGTGTCTCCTACACACGGGACTGTGGGTGAGGCACTTTCTGGGCGTGGCTCTTGTGCAGTGATTCCACCTCTCGTGGTGTGTGGGTGTTCAGAGTCCTCCTGGTGTGGCTCCCCCACACAGGCCCTTAGCGGAGGAGTGACCCAGGCGCCCTGTTAAAATGACTTCACAGCGGGTTTGCACAGTGCCGGTGTGGTGCAGGAGTTTTCAGAGCTCTCCTGGTGGGTTGCCCACACTCAGAACTGCGGGGTGGGAGGCGAGGAGTGGGCAAGTCACTCCTTGGGAGTGGCACCTGCGTGTCAGGTTCAATCAGCGCTTCACTTCACAGTGCTCAGAGCCCTCCTGGCTCCTGTACTGCAGAGGCGGTTGCTGCAGGCAGGGCCGCCCAGCCCACCCGGCCCGGCGTTAAGAGTCCTCCTGGTGTTGTCGCCCACCCACCGGTTATCAGGGTGTGCGATATTCTAGACCCTCAATGGTAGTTTCTGCGCACTGAGATGCACTGGCCCATGCGGAGTTCTTCCCTCTTCAGCCTGCTGAAAGGATACTCCACACTCAGAAACACGGTGCTCAGCATTTATTTCTATGGCGCACTTCTCCTCCCGTGCTTCTCCTTCTCCCGTACTTCTCCTTCTCCCCGCGGGAAGGAAGAGCATAGGCATATATACCCAGCTTAAACCAATCCACATAAAGGTCATTCCAACATGCACAGCACACACCAATCCTCAAACAGATCATGCACTGTCCACGTGCACAGCACACATTTACAGCCAATGGGAAGACACTTCCTCAAACCGGTATACAACTGGTTGTGCTTTGGCGTGGCACCGGGTGCCATCTTGGAGCTAAGCGGAAGGAAGCTCCTGACAGCAAACTCAGCGCAGGAATATTTCGGGCGCTCTCTTTGTGCCTTCTCAGCCCCCAGGACTACTGTGCGCCACTTCCAAGGCACAGATTCTGCAGTTTCAAGGCGCTTGCCCTGTGTTCTCAGAGGCTGAAACCTCTGCAGAGATGGAGAGTAAAAGGAGCACCCCAGAGGCTTGAGCTTTGTGCTCTGCCCCTGTAATGCAATCTGCAGAAGCTGTTAACCCTTCCCTGGCTCACCTGAACCTCCAGCTGTTGCAGTCTGCCTCTGCTGCTATTGAAGACCTTTGCCGGTGATGATCCCTCCCGGTTTCCTTGTCTCTGGGTCGGCTGCATCTTCTGTCGGCCGCTCTCAAAGGTGGCTCATCAGGTCTGGATCAGGATGTCGGCTTCCCTATCTTTTATTTTGTTTTGTTCTCGTTGTTCTTCCGAATTGTGTGGATCTTTTTGACTCTACACTGTCCAGGGAACTTCACGCACCTCTCCCTGCGGTTCTTTGCTGTTCCTCTTTGCTGCTTCTGTAGCGTTCTATCCCTTTCTCACTGGACTCTCCCTCACAGCCTTCCTTCTACATTGGCCATCTTAAAACTCCCTCTAATAACTACTGTTTTGGAGTAAAACTTTGGGCGCTACTTGCCAGAGTCCAGCTTCACCTGAGTTCTGAATTCAAGAAGCATGTGTTGATTAGATGCAATGAAAGAGACTGATGGAGCAGTAGGATTTCATAATGATAAAGGACAATGCAGAAAACGTGCAGGCTTTATTTATACAAAATCAGTCAAACGCTGGCTCAGACTTTTTACGTCATGGGCAAGTTGGGAATTTCTAAGGATAATTTTGCCATCAATTTTATCCAGAAACAATAAAAGTTCCTGCTACAATTCTTATCCTACAACTCAATCTTGTAACACAAACAAAAAGAGAAAGAAATATATGAGGAAAAAATGAAAGCCTAAATATTGGTCCCTGCATTAGCATAAGGTCAATGGGGACAGACAAGACAGTAGTGATAATAGCAGGCCCTTTTGCAATACAAACTCCAAACTCACATTGAGTAAAAGGCCAGTCTCACAGTATCAAGCAAATGCCTGGATGGATTAATATTTTTCTTCAGGGTGGTCCCGTGTCCATGTACAAGAAGGTGGAGCTTCGTTGAGGTGGTTGTATAGACATACGACAGGAGGTCCTGCCATACAGCTGGAAGTTACTTATGACCTTGCCTGCAATGGAAAATTAGCTTTCACAACTTCATGTCACCCACATCCACTGCACGTACACCAACAGGCTCAAGCTCTGCTTCCTGTGTTCTTTCCCCCAACATCCCTTGGCACCTCACCTGGACACACACACACACACACACACACAGGACCTACCAGAGAGGATGTGCAGCTGCTGTAGAAGACAGCTGTCAATGAATGTATGAGGTTTGGGTGACTACTGAGTGGAAGTGTGCCAATATGTTGAAAACAGTGTGAATGCCAGGGCTTTGACGACTCTGTTACTGGAAAAGTGTTTCTCCCAGGTTGTGGTTTCATTGTCATTCTGTTTAGAGTCACGTATGCAAAGCATAGCAATAGCCCTGTGCCACAATGGGGAGTCCTTGAGCTGCTATGGAGTCCACATTTGTCCTAGGTAGAACAGGGACTGACAAAATCAGTTTGAGACTGCATTGGGACTCTCCCTTGTATGACTTGGGTGCCCTGCTCATTGAGGATTAGCTTTAGAGGACAGATACATGCCAGAAGCTGTCATCCACCTTGGATTCCTGGAGTAGCAAGCTCGTCCAAATCTGTTGTTGGAGGACTGGGTGGCGGGACATTGTAGCAGTTTGATGCCCATAGGATTTTAAGCCAGCTGCCACATTTGGTTTATATCTCCAGATGACAGGAAGCTCATCAACCTGGTGTTGGTGAGTTGGAATAACATGATGTGACAGCACAGCATATTTGGTGGACCATGACCTCAGCCCTCACTCTTGTTTCACTCACCTAGCCCATGAGTCTGTCCAGGTACAGGGAGCATCCTGATTGGCTGCTTCTATGACCTCACAGGGCTCTGTGACCATACCGGCCATCCACTCAGCAGTCGCCTGGTTATAACTGGCCTGGAATGCTATGGTATAAGCATTCTAGAAAAGCCATGGTGACAGACAGGCCAGTTTGGGCTTGATTCACAGAGCTGGCAGGTGACTCAAATTCTGCTTTTTTTGGAGTTCCCCTAAAGACCCTCTGCCACTACTACCTAGCCCACCACCCACTCACACATACACACATCCTGACAGGCCATAACAGGGAGTATGTTCAGCCTCCATGTAAGCCAGCTGTCCATGAGTATATGGGGCTTGGATTTTGACCTGGTGCAGGTGTGCCAATATGCTGAAAACAGAGTGAATTCCAGGGCTTTTGCAACACTTTTACAGGAAAAGCATTTCTCCCAGGTTGTGGTTTTATTGTCATTCTCTTTAGAGTCACATAGGCAGAGGTAATGTATAACCCTGTGCCACTTTGGGGAGTCCTTGAGCCACTATGGAGACCACATTCACCTAGGTAGAACAGGGACCAACGAGAATGGTTTGACACAACGTTGGGTCTGTCCCTTGTATGAAGTGGGCACCAAGTTCAGTGAGCTTTAACTATGAGGGACAGGTACATGCCAGAACCTATCATGCATCTCAGTTTCTTGCAGTGGGCAAAAGGGTGCCTGTGTGAGGGTCTCTTGGTTTGTAGGCCGTAGTAGCAGTTTGATGCCCATAGCATTGTTAGCAGTAGTCAAAGTTGGTGTGGAGCTCTAGATGACAGGAAGCTTGCAGGCATGGGGTTGGATGAGTTGGGCCATCAGGCAGGTGTCAGCACAGCAACTTTGGTAGACTGAAACTCAGGCTCTCACTTTTGCTTCATTCACCTAATTCCATGTTGCTGTGCAGGTAAAGGGAGCATCCCAATTGGCTGCCCCTCTGTGACCTCAGGGCTGTGGTCTTGTACCAGCCATCCACTCAGCCGCTGTCTGGTCATAACCGGCCCAGTATCCTCCAGCCTCAGCATTTTAAAAAAGCCATGGCAACTGACAGGCCCCTTTTGCCCCAAAGCAAAAAGCAGGCAGCTGGCTCAAATTCTGATCTCTCTGGGCCTATCCCCATCACCACTCTGTTGAACAGCCTTCACACAACACATACACAAACACACACACACAAACATACACACCCACATCCCCACAGTTCCTACCATTGTGGATGTCTACCCTCTGTGGAAGCCAGCTGTCCGTGAGTATAAAAAGCTTGGATGTTTACCATGGTGGAGTGTGCTAATATGCTGAAAATGGCCAGAAGACAATGGATTTTGCAACAACACTTTTCCTAAGAAAGTGTTTCTTCCACCTGGTGGTTTCATTGTCATTCTCTTTAGAGTCACATAGGCAGAGGATGGCCATAAACCTCTGGCATAACTGGGAGTCCTTGAGCCACTATGGAGACCACATTCATCTAGGTAGAACAGGGACTCACAAGAATCATTTGACAGTGCTTTGGGGCTATCATGTGTATGCAGAGGACACCCTATTCACCGAGGTCCAACTATGGGGGACAGATGCATGTCAGTAGCTGTGTGTATCTCAGATTCCTGGAGTAGAAAGCAGTTGCCAATGGACATGGTGGGCTGTTGTCTGGGAGTGAATGTGTGGAGATGGGCATTTGTAGCAATTTGAGGCCCATCAGATTGTGAGCAGTTGCCTCAGGTGGAGCTCCAGATGATAGAAAGCTCACAGGTATGGGAGTGAATAAGTTGCACCAACAGGCAGAAGACAGCACAGCAACTTTGGTTTACCATGACCTAGGCCCTCCCTCTTGCTTCACTCACCTAAGCCTATGAGTCTGTCCAAGTACAGAGAGCATCCTGATTGGCTGCCACTCTGTGACCTCATAGGGCTCTGTGGACATAGCAGCCATACACTCTGCAGCCGCCTGGTCATAACCAGATCAGAATCCTATGGGAACAGCATTTTAGAAAAGCCATGGAGACACAAAGGCAGAAAGTGCAGACCAAGTGCAGAAAGCAGCGTGGTGGCTCAGGATATAGTCTCTCTGGTTTTCCTCCAATGATCCTCTGTTCACTCTCCCCTCCACACACACACACACACACACACACACACACATGCCCACAGGCCCTATTAGGGAAGATGTCTACCCTCCATGGAAACCAGCTATCTGTGAGTATATGGGGCTTTGGTTTCTACCTAGTGGCAGTGTGCCAATATACTGAAAATGATGGATTTTGCAACACTTTTACAAGAATAGCATTTCTCCTGGCTTGTCTTTAATTGTCATTCTCTTTAGAAACACCTAAGCAGAGGATAGCCATAGTCTTGTGCCACAACGGTGAGTTCTGGAGCCACTATGGAGACCACATTCATCTAGGTAGAACAGGGACCCATGAGTATGGTATGACACCGTGTTGGGGCTGTCCCATGTGTTTGTGGGCATCCTGCTCAGGGAGGTCCAATTATGGGGGACAGATAAATGCCAGAAGCTGTCATTCATCTCAGATTCCTGGATTTGTCGCAGAGAAGTGTTGGGGTGCCTTTGTGAGTGTGGATGTGGCGAGGTGGACCATAGTTTCAGTTTTACGCCTAAAGAATTTTAAACCAGTTGCCACAGATGGTGTAGAGTTCCAGATGAGAGGAAGCTCACAGTCATGAGGGTGGATGAGTTGGTCAAACAGGCAGGTTACACCACAGTAACTTTGGTGGACTGTGACCTCAGCCATCACTCTTGTTTCACTCACCTAAGCCCATGAGGCTCTCCAGGTACAGGGAACAGGCCCATTGTCTTCCCCTCTGTGAACTCACAGGGCTCTAGACCCATATCAGCTGTCCACTCAGCAGCCACCTTGTCATAGCCTGCCCAGAATGATATGGCCTCAGCATTGTAGAAAAGCCATGGTGACAGACATGCCCCTTTTGGCCAGGTACAGAGAGGCAGCAGGTGGCTCGAGCTCTGCTTTCTGTGGTCTTCCCACCAACGCCCCACTGCTCACTCTACACACAGAAAGACAGACAGACAGACAGACAGAAAGACAGACACACACACACACACACACACACACACACACACACACACACACACAGAAATACAGACACACACACACACTCATATCCCGACAGCCCCTACCAGGGATGATGTCCCACCTACTTGGAAGCCAGCTGTCTGTGAGTGTCTGGGCTTGGGGGTCAACAAATTGGGAATGTGCCAGTATGCTGAAAATGCGATGAAGCCCAGGGCTTCTGCAACACTGATACTATTAAAGTGTTTCTACCCATTTGTGGTTTCATTGTCATTCTCTTTAGAGTCACATAGGCAGAAGATGGCCATAGCCCTATGCTACAATGAGGAGTTGTGGAGCAACTATGGAAACCACATTTGTTTAGGGAGACCAGTGACTCAGGAGAATGGTTTGACACTTGCTTGTTGCTGTTCATTGTACAAGTGGTCACAATGCTCAGCCAGGTCCAACTATGGGGGACAGATACATGGCATAAAATGATGTGCAACTCAGATGCCTGGAGAAGCAAGCAGTTACCATAGGGCATGTTGGGGTACTTGTGTGAGTGTGTGTGTGAGGTGTGGATCATTGTAGCAACTTGACATGCATAGGATTATAAGGCAAGTGGTGTGGTGCTCCAGATGACAGAAAGCTCACAGTCATGGGAATGGATGAGTTGGATCAGCATGCATGTGACAACGCACCAACTTTGTTGTACCATGACCAGCCCTCACTCTTGCTTCACTCACCTAAGCCTATGAGTCTGTCCAGGTACAGGGAGCATCCTGATTTGCTGCCCCTCTGTGACCTCACAGGGCTCAGTGGACATAGCAGTCATGCACTCAGCAGCCGCCTTTTCATAACTGCCCTGCAATGCTTGGCCTCAGCATTTTAGAAAAGCTGTGGAGACAGAAAGGCTCCTTTTGGCCAGGTGCTGAAAGTGGGCAGGAGATTCTGTCTATGCTTTCTGTGGTCTTCCCCCTAATACCCCTTTAAACACACCCTTCTACAAACACACACACACACCACACACACACACACACACACACACACACACACACACACACACACACACACACACACACACACACATATCCCGACAGGCCCTACCAGGGAGGATGTCCAGCCTACTTGAAAGCCAGCTGTCTGTGAGTGTATGAGGTTTGGGTATCTCCTGTTAGGAGTGTGCCAATATGGAGATAATGAAATGAAGCCCATGGCTTTTACAATAATGTTATAATTAAAGTGTTTTTTCTGATTTGTGGTTTCATTGTTATTCTGTGTAAAGTTGCAGAGGCACAGGATTTTCATATCACTGTGCAACACGGGGAGTCCTTGATGTACTATGGAAACCACCTTCCTATAGGGAGAAGAGGAACAAACAAGAATGGTTTGACATGGCATTGAGGCCCCTGTATTAAGTGGGCACTCTGCTCAGCAAGTTCCAACTATAAGGAACAGATAAATGTCAGAAGCTGTCATGCATCTCGGATTCCTGGAGTAGCAAGCAGTTGCCAGTGTGGAGTGTTGGGGTGACTGTGTGAGTGTGTGTGTCAGAGTTTGGGCTGTTGTAGTAGTTTGACACCATAGTATTGTAAGTGTGCTCCCACAGGTGGTGTGGAGTTCCAGAGGACAGGAATCTTGCAGGCATGGGGTGGATTCGTTGGGCCATCATACAGGTGATAACACTGAAACTTTGCTGGACCAGGAAATCAGCCCTCACTCTTGCTTCACACACCTAAGCCCATGAGGCTGTCCAGGTGCAGGGAGCATCTTGATTGGTTCCCTCTGTGACCTCAAAGTTCTCTGTGGCCATACCAGCCATCCACTCAGCAGCTGCATGATCATAATTGGCCCAGAATCCTATGGTCTAGGATTCTAGAAAAGCCATGGCGACAAACAGGCCCCTTTTGGCCAAGTGCAGAAAGCAGGCTGGTACCTCAAACTTCCCATTCCGTGGTCTTTCAACCACTGTCCCTGTGTTCACCCCCTCCACAAACACGCACGCACAAACACACATCCCCCAATGGCCCTACCAGGGAAGCTGTCCTGCCTCCATGGAAGCCAGCTGTCCTGAGTGTATGGGGCTTGGGTGTGTACAGAGTAGGAGTGTGCCAATACGCTGAAAACAGTAAAATCCAGGGCTTTTTCTATACTGTTACTAGGAAAGCACTTCTCCCAGATTGTGGTTTTATTGTCATTCTCTTTAGAGTCATGATGGCAAAGAATGGCCAATACCATGTGCCATAAAAGGAGTCCTTGAGCCACTAATTACATCACATCTGCTTAAGTATAACAGGAATCCAGGAGAATGGTTTCAGGCCGCGCTGGAGCTGTACCTTTTATGAAGTGTGTACCCTGCTTAGTGAGGTCCATCCATTTTGACAGATACATGCCAGAAGCTGTCGTGCATCTTGCATTCCTGGAATAGCAAGCAGTTGCCAATGAGGCATATTGGGGTGCTCGTGTGAGTGTGTGTGCTTGGAGTGCACCTTTGTAGCAGTTTGATGCCCATAGAATTGTAAATCAGCTGTGGCAGGTGATGAGGAGGTCCAGATGACAGGATGCTGCAGGCACTGTTAGAATCAGAGCTAAAAACGATGAATATCAGAGTGAATAATAGTCAACCCTAAGAGAAAACAAAAGTGTCTCACTGGTAATGCAAACACCAGAGTTCATTGTGACAGTATGCTGAGGTCAGACCACTCTTGATATATCAGACCAGCCAGGCAGGGTGGTCAGCCCTTGAACAGCCCAAGACAGAAGCATATAGGCAATTGGAGGCTGGGAAATTCATCAAAAGTAACAACCTTAGACATGTTTGTTTTTATGGCCTTCAGGCACAGGCAGCCTGTTTTGTTCCTATACCCATTATCTGCTTCATCCTTTTCTCACACCCTTTTCTTTCTCATGTGCCTGGGACCAGGGAAGAATTGTGCCATTGGCCTCCTGCACCTGGGTTCACAAAGTTGCCGGACAGCAATGAACAGATTTATCACCAAATCGGAATCCTCCCAAGCTCCCGCTACCCCGGGCATAGCAAAGTAGCAGTTTTGTCTACACAAAGGAAATTCACACTACCCAATAATAGCATTTTACCCACACTCTAACATCCTTCCCCCCGCCCTTTTTGTTTTGTTTTGTTTTGTTTTGTTTTCAGGAATCTTTCTCAGTACATGGTAGCTGTTGAAATTGCTATTAGAGGATTAGCAATTGCATGGTATGTTCTTTTAGAAATTTTATACAGACAGTTTTACTAGGAACTGAAAAACTTATTTGGCTCTTATATTTTCAAACAGAGGACTGTTTTAGGGAAAAATGGACTGCATCCTCTACTCTTGGCTACTTCTTCTTGAGAGGTGGCGGTGTGTTGAGTAACACTGTAGGGGGTTCATCTAGTAGTTCTTGATAGAAGGTATAGTCATCAAGTGTATGATATACAGTCTGGAATTTGAAAGGCTTTTCCTGTTTAAGTCTGGAATGGATAGCAGAACTCTGGTGGGGCCTCTTAGGTTGTGAACTCACAGTTGCACAATTGAGGGGCACAAACATATATCATTCCACCCAATAATGGCTGAGGCAAGTTTTGTATTTAGTTTCCGTGTGAAGGAGAGTTTAAACCCTAAGAGAAACATAGAGCCTAGAACATAAATCATGACACTGTAAACATTTTGTTGCAAGACTTATTAGTGACATCAAAAGATTTAACTGGTTTTCATTTACACTAACTTAGCAGTTTGTAATATTCTAGCAAGATTTTACAGAACTTTCCTATTCTGGTAAGGCCTAGTTGTGGCACTGGTCATATCCTAGTCAACTTACAAGCTACTGAAAGCCACTGTATGCTAAGCTCCACCTATTAATAATACTCTCAAGATCCTTAAGTCAATACTTAGAAAATTTTATTAATATTAGTAATATATATTTTTAACATAACTCTGAATATACATGTTCCACATGGGAAGTCAGCACACAGTGACTCTAGTGAATTTAATAAATTAGCACTCTTATGTGTGACGTCAGTAATCACTTGAGGCTCCTGACACATGATGCTAAGCCAGTAGAAGCTCCTTGAATCCACAACAACCCCAAGAGGCATTACACAAGGACACAAAGTGGAAACTCTACACTCCATTGAGAGAAGAGCACAACCATGTTTGATGGTTGTACTTTGCACTAGGGTGTGGACCACTGAGGCCCTTCACAGAGCAACACTCTTGCAGCAGCGTCCTGGGCTTTCCACACTGATGCACTTGCTCTCTTGCTGGCTTTCTTGTCAGACCAGAATGCCTTTTGTGCTGACTCTAAGGCCACTGAGTGCTACTCGAGATTGCCAGTCTGTGAGTCTACTGTAAAAACCATTTCCCATATGGGAGCATTTTAACACTTCCTGACAAGTGAATTATCATTGAACACTCTTATACATATAGCTTGCCACATAAACCTGTGTATGCATATCAGGTAACACACATTCTAAAGACATTATCAAATATAACCAAGTAGAGGCATCAATACTTCAGATAGCACTGCAAAACTACTTGTAGGACTTCACATACTGCTGTACATTTTTAGACCTAACTGCCTAACCATCGCAACTGATAACTCTACAACCAGATGGTCACTTACACATCAAGAAGGACGGTTTGAGGAATTCACATATCAACAAACAGTTTTTTCAACAAGCAGTTGCCTTTTCTTAGTCTGTTACTTTCTATAGCTTGAATTTGGAAAAAAAAAAGCATCTTTCAGCCATTTCTGCAGCCTTCCTAGACAGCAGATAATTCTGGGTTCCCTCCAGCAAGATTTCCTAAAGTCATTTTTGTAACAAATTGTTTTTAATACACTTCTCTTTACCAATCAAAACATGAACCTTTGACAAATATTCTTATACCTTTGAGAATCCTAAGGCCCCACATATGATTCTCAAAAATCAGAAGAGTCAGGCTGACTGAAACAGTAACAGATTAGATAAAATGACCACACAAATATCAATAATAGAACTTACAGAAGCTGGATAAACAATGGACAAAGTTATCAATTTATTTCCACTAACAATCCTCAAAACTCGAGACTTCTATTGTCAGGTATTTAGGAGCACTTCCACAGATGTACATTTTAAAAATATTTTGTAAACAGATATCAGTTCAAATGTCAGTAATACTTAAACAACGCTGTACCAATATCTCAAAAGTTATAATCAGTTCCACATAAAACTTGCAAGATTCATTTCACAAATTTTATGACTTCTTCACCCTTTTCTCAACATGTTTAAATTTTCACGATTTTGTCCTAGCTTTTCGTAGCCATATTCATGTAGGACAAAATATTTTTACCACCACAGCAATGATCTTCCTTAATAATTTTCCTTTTACAATCTTCTCACCAAGAACATATTCTCAGGCTTGTAACCATTCTTTTTCTGCAAAATCTTTGGATCTATACTTTGAAACAAACTTTGAAATCCTTAAGACAGGGCAATTCAAAACAAACACACACATGCAACATTGGCTAGAACTACTTCAGCTCAAAAGGGCATTGCAAAGAGATTGCTGAGCATACAAGCAGTGAGTCCCATGGCTGCATCACTAAAGCCTGATACAGCTGAGAATGTATGGGAAATACTCAGCCCGTTCTTGTCATTGGAAACAAGGGCTCTGATGCACATAGGCCTTGGGAAACCCAAGATGACAAGTTGTGAGTGCGATGAGGGGGGATCGGTGGGGGAGGGCATTTGGGGCTGCATCAATCCAATAAATCAATAAGTTCATATTTAAAAGCAAAACAAAGATTTGTTTTCTAAGAGTGGTAATCAGTATTTAACTGTAATCACCAATGATTGATGGATAGGAGGATGGATGGATGGATGGATGGATTCATAATTACACCAGGAGAAAGAGAGCCAGGAGAGAGAAGCAAGGAGACATCAAGTCTCCCAGGCACACTGTTCACTCTCCAAGCCCCATCACAATTTGAATCTGAGTGGCTTCAGCCCCAATCAGGAGATCCCTCTGGGTGTCCTCATTGGCTTCAGGGAGCTGAGGCTTTGAGCCATTCTTAACTGCTTTCCCAGGACACAAACAGGGAGCTGGACAGAAAGAGTATCAGCCCAGATATGAACTGGCACCCATGTGGGAAACTAGCCTTCCAAGGTCGAGTGTTTGCTGCTTGTGTCATAGTGCGAGCCCTCAAATTCTATTAAAGTGGGTCTTCAGCATGAGAAGATGTTAACCTCTACTTGATTCCTGAGTTTTTGTATAAAAAAATAATCAAATAATCAGTCACAGGACATTATTGACTTAAGCAATTCTCAAAGTGTACATTCTTGTCCAAAAATTTTTCCCTGAATTGAGCAACAAGCAAAAATGTGTTATTAGTTCACTTGTTCCCCATGGGGCCTATATTTTGCATGGCTAACATCAAACCATCACATTTCATGTTACAGTTGATAGTAAAACCCCAAAATAAATTTCATTTAAATTGAAAAGAAATGGAATTGCAATAAACGTGTCTTATCTGATAATATTCTTTGAAAATAGGCAAAACCTGTTCCCTGCCTCTTTCCCTTGCCTCAGTATCACCATGCCCAAGTCACATTAGAGTAGAACTTGACTTTTACCCACCTTTTGGTTTCTCACAGTCACTCTTCCCAGCAATGCGCATATTAGATCCTAATATTGAACAGCCAATATCACAAGACAGCCATTATTCCTGCAGTCTGCCCTGAGACAAAGACTCAGTTTTCAGGAAATTGGAGACAGAGACTCAGTTTTCTGGGCTGGTACTGTTTCGAGAAGGATGAGTCAGAATGTCAGTAACCTGGGCTACTGGTACAACCATGATTTGGGGACTTCAATTATTACTACACAATCAATTATCTGAAGAACATTCTGAGGGAGGATTGGCTTGGGACATAGCATTGTGGTGGGACATGAAAGACAGCACAGGACTGGAGAATATTTATTTACTTGGTGGCTGCAGTTCAGTCTTGAACTTCTTCGTAGTTTCCTGCTTCTGAAATGTTGGTTCCGGGTAGTGTTGCAGTTGGTAGAGTTTACAAAATTTGGACTGTCCCTTGCCTAAAAGGTCTGAGTTGTCTTCTGTGAAATTTGGAAGGGGCTCTGTCCTGCTGTATTCTGTCAGGTGTGGTTGACATTTTTACTAATTTATTATCTGGAGTGCTATAGCCAAGGTTGGAGGCTGTACTTTTTTTCAGTTTTTCATAATGCTGACCTGACTGAGGTTGTCCCATTTCCCTGAGAGTTTATGTCAAACATTGTGAAGTCTCCAGAAAATCGTGCAATCTGACTTGCATTGGAGCAGGAGTACCAGACAAATATATTAAGTCAAAGCTAGATTTTGTCAGTGTAACCTTATTCTTAATATTTATTCTTGTCAGAATCTCAGGGCAGACTGCAGAAATAATGGCTGTCTTGTAAATACAGCTGGTTGTTTGGAGAGCTAAAGGTTTACTTGGTTACTGATAGAAAAGAAAACACATATAATAGCTTTAATTTCTTTCCATAAAGTGATTAGCAAAACCAATCAAATAATATCAAGGAAAACAAAATTATTGTTTAATAATAGTATAATTAGACACTAACGTGTATGAAATTTCAACCAGCTTGATATACACAAAACAACAATAATCTAAGGATATGTGACAGGAATACACGCTTACTTTAAAGCAAAAATTAAAGTAGTATATAATTTTCAGAAATTGAAGATTTGCTCATAATTCTGTGTTATGCTGTTGCCAGCCGCATCTGTATGTACTGGCCACATGCCGTACCCAAAATGGCGCTGGCCAGAGAAGCCACATCTTGGTGTTTGGTGGAGAGTCACGTAGATTTCGCAGTACTGCGCAGGCGCCTAGCACATGCGCAGTGAGCTGTGGCGCGGCAGGCACGTAAACACTGGGACTGACGAATCCAGTCGCCCAGGACCCTGTGTAATCATGACACCAACCTATCATCAGCGGAGGCGGGGCCAGACTGCACATAAGAGCAGAAAGCCTGCCAGGGTCGGGGCCTCTTTCTTCCTCATCTTGCTGTGCACAATAAATTTTACCACAGAAGTCTTCACTCGCGTCTGCGTCTTATTGCTGGGCGGTAAGACATGTGGGCGAGACAACTGGTGCCGAAACCCGGGACCTGGAGGGGGCCTCCCGTTTCGAACGGGACGAAGTCAGAACTGCGGCCAAAAAACAGGTAAGGAGCTCTGAGAGGGAGAACTTTTTGGTAACTGGGAGCATAAATCGTAGGTATATGAGCCACCGCTTCTGGTTATAGACATGGGTGCACAGATCTCTCTGGTGAAATTTTTGCAGATGGTTTATGCCCCCTGTAAGGGAGCTGTCAGAGAGAGTGACAAAGCCCTTCAGTCTGCCCAGGATAGTCTCTCAGAAACAGAGCGGGAGAGGAGAACCAGTTTGAAGCAAAAAATAAAGGTGAAACTGAAAGCGGGATCTTCCTCATCAAGTTCAGAGACTTCCGACGCTGAGGAAGGGTACAAGTGGGATAGGCGCTTAGAACATAAACAACCTGCAGGAAACAGACGAGGATTAGAAAAGGAGAAGAAAGATAATGGCGGTGCTACTGCACCGGCCACGCGCGGCCCATGGCCTCAGGACTCTGGAGCCATTTCAACAATGGCTCCTCCTATTGTGACACCATCTGCCTCACCCATGAATTGTGGTGCCGGCTCTTCCTTCATCGATGCAGCCACGCGCTGGGAACTTCAAAATATGTTCCCCGTCTTAGAAGAAGAAAGGGAAAGAGTTTACAGACAGGTAGATGCAGCATTAGTGCGAGAATTGGCCATGTCTGTAAAGCAATATGGTCTTCATGCCAATTATACATTATCCCTGTTAGAACGTATGGGGGGGATGGATATGACTCCCTCTGATTGGCAATTTGTGGTGAAGGCTGTTCTCCCTAATATGGGATCATACCTAAATTGGAAGGGCCTATGGCAGGAGCTTTTGGCTGAGACCGCCTGCGCAAATCAACGGCGCGGCAGCGAAGCTTTGACGTGGACTTATAATATGCTTTCCGGACAAGGCCAATACTCTGATGATCAAAATAGATATCCATGGCCAGTATATACTCAAATTTCTACTGCAGCTATAAAGGCTTGGAAGGCCCTCTCACTTAAAGGGCAAGAGAAATTGGGCATCACACAGGTTAAACAGGAGCCAGATGAGCCCTTTGGTGATTTTGTGGCACGTGTAATGCAGAAACTGGGCGTCAAATTAGTGACTGGCATCCCTTATAATCCACAAGGTCAGGGGATAATCGAACATGCTCATCGCTCTATTAAGCAATTGTTATAAAAATAAAAACCACCTGGGAATCGCTTGGCCTCGCCAGCAAAAGTTCTTGGGCCACTCTAGCCCTGGATTTTTCACCATCAATTTTTTACAGCTGGATGAGAAAGGCCTCAGTGCTGCAGATCGTCATTCCCTTAACACAGCGCAAGAGCAATCTTGGGTCAGGTGGAAGGATGTTCTGGAGTCCAAATGGAAGGGCCCAGACCCAGTTATTAGGCAGGCTCGAGGAGCCATTTGTGTATTTCCACAGGACGCGCCAGTTCCGGTTTGGGTTCCAGCTCGATTGACTCGTTCCTGTCCATCACCGCCTTCTGACATTTCCACAATCGCTGGAGTGCTTGCACGAGGATCTGACTTGGGGAAGATTCATGCAACCCCGCAATCAGAAACTCCTCCTACAATCCCACAGGACAATGGTGCCCCACCCAGTGCAAACACGGCTGATGGTACAACTAATGATCTGTATGGCGCTGGTGAGGACCGTGATTGCTGAGCCAGGATGAGGGGTTCTGAGTGTTTTTCCATGACCCTTACCAGTCACCCATTCAGCCCGAATGTTTCCTCGATTTTTTTACTACGAATGCTTCTTTGGATTTGCCTTTTCTCCCTTATGATGATATTAAGGGAATGTGAGTAATTTTTTATTCCCCCTACAGGATGCGCTTTGTTTTCAATCGTCTCCTGAGAATTTTAGTGTCAAGGTTTATGTGTTACTTCTATTCCTTTTCAAAATGTTTCAACGGCTGCTAATCTTTCTCGCCAGCTTTCTTCTTATCTTTTAGGAAATTGGACGAGAGAATTTGATATTTTACAGTCGGAGTTTAGAATTGCCATTGTCCAGATTAATTCTACATGGGTGGATCCTGTTGTTGCTGAAACCCTGGCCACTTGGATTTGGAACATCACTTCCCATATTAAGGAATGGGTGGGAGTGGTTGTGCTGATTCTGCTCTTGTGTGCAGGCTGTGCCTTATGCCTTTTTTGCCTGTGTCGTCTGAGACGCTGTGCTCAGCAAGATCATGTGGCAATACATCAAGCCCTACTAGCCATGCAGAATGGTGACTCCTTGATGGTATGGTTGAGCATGCTTCAACAGGCTTAGTTAAGAGCATGGACATCATGGCTCCTGCACCTCAGGTCATTATGGCATTGCACTGAGTTCAAGCATGATGCACCTGACTAGCCCTTGCACCTCGCAGGACTTATCCATTGCACGCGAGACGGTAGTCAATCTTATAACTGCCTTGTCGAGACATTGCTCTTTACAACCACCGCGGTTGTAGCCCATGACGGGTAAGATAGACCCAGACAATTATCGGTCTAAGACAGGGACTACGTCAAGCCACGCAGCCTCCCTATGACGGATCATGCGCCTTGAGTCTACAACCTAAGACAGGCCCATACCAGCTTATTTTTTCTATTGTATAAGAAGGGGAGAGATGTTGCCAGCCGCATCTGTATGTACTGGCCACATGCCGTACCCAAAATGGCGCCGGCCAGAGAAGCCACATCTTGGTGTTTGGTGGAGAGTCACGTAGATTTCGCAGTACTGCGCAGGCGCCTAGCGCATGCGCTGCAGCACGGCAGGCACGTAAACACTGGGACTGACGAATCCAGTCGCCCAGGACTCTGCGTAATCATGACGCCGACCTATCATCGGCGGAGGCGGGGCCAGACAGCACATAAGAGCAGAAAGCCTGCTCTTAGGGTCGGGGCCTCTTTCTTCCTCATCTTACTGTACACAATAAATTTTACCGCAGAAGGCTTCGCTCGCGTCTGTGTCTTATTGCTGGGCGGTAAGACATGTGGGCGAGACAACATGCCACAGTGCTTATCCTGAAGCTCACTGTTACAGTTGAAAGATTTCAGGTACAGGTTGGTATGTGTGGATTAGTTTATCCAGTGGCAAAAATTTACAGTGGGAAGCCATGATGCACAAAATTGTTGTGAATCTGAGAAGTAGTAGCATAAACTCCAGTTGATACAGAAACATCGAAAGCCTAATAACAGACACGTTTTATGTGTTTGAGATATACCTCCTAATGTCTTGGGTGTTTCCTGATCAGCAAGCCCTAAAACCATTGAGGGTGAGGCAATGGTCCTATTTGGCTGCAGAACCAGGGGAGGAAAAGTGATGGAGGATGAGTTTACTGGGAAGAACTTACAAGCTTATATAGAGTAGAAAAGATTGAGGCAGAACAGTGAGGCAGAACAGTGGCATTGTACCTCACTGTTGGCATGCCTATCTCTCAGGTCAATTGAATCAAGCCACAGGTCACATTTAGCAAGCCTGTTTAAAGGTGTGTTTCAGGGCACATGTGATTAGGTCACGATAACATACCTCTAAAACAGAAAGTTATGCTTTGGGGAATAGTCATATGTAAACAGAATGGGGGCTGAATTTAACTTCTTAGAGTTGTTTGTTGGGAAAATTCTAGCACAGCTTCTCGAAGGACAGAGATTGGGATACAGTCTCCATAGGCCAAGTTGGAGTCTGTTAGCCAATACTATTGTCAGGGGATTCTGCAGGGACACAGTGTACCTATGGTTTCCCAGATAAGTTAAGCAGGGATCTCCTTTTAATAGAGTATTAAAGCAGACACTGGCCAAATGTCACAAGAGAGTCTCCACTTTACAGGTGAGTCCTTACAATTATAATTGTCACATGCATTGTTATTTGTGATTCCAATATTAGCTTGTAATAGAATGTGGAGTTTTCAGGTAGATAAATGTGTAATTGGCATATTAAACAAATGTTATGCATTGAAAGTTTATCATCAACATTAAATTCTGAAAGCAGAACTCAAAAAATCTTACCCTTACAAGAAAAGATCATGAAAAAAGAACTCCTGCATTATTTTAGCACCCTGTGTTCTGAAATACAGTAACTCCTCATGTGTATCCATAATCACTTGCTAAAACGTTAACTATTTTTGCATTGCACTTTTACAATGGTTTCTAATTTGCACTCTTGCTAATGCTTGCTTGGAAAAAGCTCCAATAGACTAATGGGAGGTTTTATGATTTTTCTTGTATTTCTGAGCTTCATGGTTCTGCTGAAGATTGACTTCAGAAAAATATTTAAGTCAATGAGGTGACATTTTATAGGTTTCTGTTGCTATGTTATTATTGTATGTTTATGCTTTCTACTGCCCTGAGGTTGTGTTTGTGTACAAATTATTCCACACTTGTCAACAAATTTCATCTTTCTGAACTTGCTGATGTAAAATGAGACCTGACTGGGGATAAAGTACTTTCCATACTCACTACAATTTGAGGCTTTAGCCATGTATATTCTCCAGTATATTTGTGTGCCAGCTAAAAGCTTTCCACTCATTATAGCTTCATAACACTTTTGCCCTGTGTAAGTTGCCTAAGTCTAATAAAAATTGGTGGCCTGCAAAATTTTATGCACTCTATCTATGTTCATGTTTCCTAGTGTGAAAGCTAATGCATAATGAAACAGGACTGAAGATTTTTCTAGACTCGCCACATCCATAACATTTATCTCTCTGTGGTTTTCTGACATATAATGAGAACTGAGTGGTAGGTTGAGGAATTACCAAAATGGCTACATTTGTAAAGCTTTTGCCCTGTGTGAATTGTCTGATGTCCAATGGGAATAAATGCTTGTAAAAAAAAAAAAAAAAAAAAAAAAAAAAACTTCCCCAAGCTCATTGCATTTGGCTTCTCTACAGTGTGAAGGATTTGAACTCTCATAAGTATATTATTTACATTCATTGCACCCAGGTATATAGTCACTTTGCTGTTGGATTTATTTTGATATCTGTTTTATGTGAAAGTTCTTTCTCAGCCTTTATGTGTCCACACAAACATTTATGTCATAACTGTGTTTCTTGATGTTTGCCAAAATAAGGATTGTTGCAGAACATTTTTTTTTCAACCTGAATCGCTTCTCCTGTATTGACAGGTTTCTTATTACACAGCTCTTTGCTATAAACCAAAGGAATTTCTTTTTTCCACTGAGCTTTTTCTTTCCCATGGTATTCAAAAGACTGCTGAGAAATATGCATTTGTCCTGCTGAGAGAGACTTTAAAACTCTGGAGGCTGTTCTCAGGGACACAAAGGCATGTGTTTTCCCAAATGACATTTCATCAGGCTACCTGTAGAAAATAAAATAAAAATAAATTACAGTGTGTCTCCTTGCTTTTCAAGGGAACCTCATATCTCTGAGCTCCCTCTCAGAGATGCCTTCCCTCTAAATCCACCTGTCCACTTAGCACATAAAGCTTCTGTCTACAACTGATCCGGAGATTCTGTTTCCATAAGCTCAAGAAGGAACAATTGAGTGCTTCTGGTAGCATTTTCTAGGGTATGCAATATGGCATATGAAAAAGAATTTGGCCTATTATCCAGAATATGTGGCTTGACTCTGCAGGGAGAAGACTGCATGAGCTTGCTAAGCAATCCATTAAGTGGGATTGAACCTATAAAAAATGACACTTGGCACCCCACAGCTCTGCATAAATATGGAATGTCCACCCTTCCAGTAACCCACCACTACTTAGAGCTCTTGCTAAAACTCAAAATTGTACTTTTAGGTGGGTTCATAGGTGGCACAGCAGTTTAGGTCTTAAGAGGCTGGTAATCACCAACTACCTTCCTTCTGGGATTCCTATGTGGGTACAGGGCCAGAAAGTTTGGGGCTGTCTTTGACTGTTATCTCAGGCCACAAGCTGGTTGCTAACTACAGCTGCCATAAAGTGAACAAATACCAACATGGGATCCCAGGAAGTACAAGGCCTGGATTTTTTCCGCTAGGCTACCATGCTATGCACTTGGGTGTGATCTTTGGGACTGACCTATTTATCCTATGGGTGAACCCCTCTAAACTTCCTAGACAAATTGATAAAGCAATGGTTTGAGCATCTGCCTCAATTTGATCACTCACAAATCACAGCAGAAAAAGAGTATCAGAAGAAATGCACACCCAGACAGGCACGCTGCTTTTCCCCACTCCTATTTCACTCATAGGCAAACAACCATGCACGACACAAACAACATCCTTAACAACGATGGGAAGAGAAGGACAAAGCAAAGGTGGGAACACAGAAAGATGTGTAAACAAAGGGGTGGCATGAGATTACAGCCAGGGGACCCTTCAGTTTTACCAGCTATGAAGCTCACTTCCCAAGCGACCCTACAAGTCCCCTTCCCTTCTCAACATGTCTAGCATGCTCATCTTCTCACACAAGCTTCTTCCCCTCCGCACACTCAACAAAGACTCTTGTGGACATAACATCACCACAGAGCCTGGAAAGTCAAGCTGTCAGTCTGCACTTAGTAGGATAGAGGGCACCAAGAAAGTAAGGGGCCCTAAAGCACACATGCCAACCCCACAATACAGGGAAGGTAGAACAAGACTCAACCCCACGCAAAAAGATTGTATCTTCTATCCCAGTCACAGCATCAATTATCGGGGCTCCTCTCTTCCCACGGAAGAAATCAACTGACACTTGAGAGAGAGTCTCTAAGGCGCTTTATTCTGATCTTCCCTTGAAAGCATTATGACCGTAATTCTGTTACGCTGATGCCCCTTCCCTGCCAAGCCCGCCCGCTTATCTGTCAAACCTGTTCAATCAGCATAAAGATAACCAAGGCACACCAATCAGGGCAAAGGGCCAATTACAGGGCAGGAAATGGTCAGTACCATGAACAGCTCCCCCTTCTTTTTATTATGAAAGGGACCCTGCCTATCTTAGCTGTTCTGAGTTTGGGCTCCCCTTACCTGTCATGGGGTAACCACGTGGCTAGGAATGTGGTGCCTGTCAGTTTGGTGAAGCCCTATCGGACACTTACCTGTCTCTGACTACTGGTCCAGCATGCCTAGCCAGACTTCTGGGGATTCTCTGTTGTGAAAGGCAAGCACAGCTTCCACTAGCAACTGCTGTTACTGCTGCCGACGCTGTGCTCAACGATGAAGCATCCACAGACCACAAAGAATGATAATTAATGAAATAAGGTCCAGGCCTACTATACAAGCCCATTGGTGTACAAAGGAAAGATCCTTTAGTATCCAGCTTGTCCAATGTCCTACCGTGGCAATCTCTACTTTGGTGCTATTTATGGCTATAATTTGGAATCTTAGTTCCTAAGTCAAATTATCAAATTGTATGGACCAGCTTCCATTAGGGAGCAGCATAGCAGATAACTCTCTGAACAAATTCAATGCTCAGGAACCGTTGGTGACAATACAGGGAGTAACATGCATTTCAGGTAGACTAAGCACACAGGAGGTCGCCTTATGACGGAAAAGTTGTTCCACTGCCTCCTGCAAAAGAGCCACTCTCTGATTAACAAGTAAAATGCCTCTTTTAAAATGTATGACGAATAAAAACCTGAAGATCACATTCTTTCACCTGAACGGGCATGCAAATCAGTTGTGGAATGTGTACCAGCACCACAGTGACAGAGCCATTCTAACACTGGTTAAGGGCTCACTTAACTACAGAGCAATTCAAAAGGGTAACATTAGCACTCATGGAAACAATAAACATAAATGGAGCTTGTACACATACATAAATAGCATTATAGATAACATCTCGACTGTAATTAACTTTAATATCTTCTTCCCATATTCTAGAACTATTCCTACAATAATTACAATTTCTTATCACTAACTTATCAATAAATTCAAAAGCCGATATATCTGAACACCCACTCCTACTAGTGTAAAGTACCCAGGCATTCCAAGACTGAGCAGAAACAGATTGAACAAGGTTACCATATGTATAGTTATACCCCACAAAGGCAGAATTGGAACAGGTGGGAAATCAATTGGTCACAGCAAGACCAGGTGCTACTCTTCTAGGAGTCTCAGTACTTTGACAGCATTCCATTCTGGGGGACATTTTTAAGGCCCTAGACAACAAGGCAATATTTGCTGCACACCTTTTATGATGCAGGTTTAGCTGGAGATTCTGGCTGTCTCCTCTCGGTATCTGAATGAACATCAGGCTGGTCAGCATCCACCACGTCCACAGGTTCATCTTGCTCCAGCTTTCTTATCACTAGTGTCATTCTGGCATCCACAACAGTCTGTCAGAATCATGAGAAAAGCACAAACCGCTCCTCACATCTGTCATAAGACATGATGCGGCCCCATCCATCATTGTGTTAAAACATCCTTCCATATCATCTAATCTTTGCAGGTGCCTGTGCCAACAGCGTGGTATTTAACATCAGAATGGTGATCCAAACCCAAAATCAAAAAAATTAAAAATATATGTAACTAAAGCCAATTGATGTTTAGGACTATTGGGATATAGGGTGGCTCCTACTCCCCTTTTTTGTTTCATTAATAATGCTTTGAGAGTTGCATGGGCACATTCTTCCACAGCCTGGTCCGAGAGATTTATGGAATGCCAATGTAGTGTTTAATTGCAATTTCAGAACAAAATTTATCAAATGCTTTGGCTGTATAGGCAGGTCCATTATCAGTCTTATATCACTGGGGAACACCACAGGCTGCTAAAGTCGGAAGGCACTGAGATATAACAACTTGAACCTTTTCCCCTGTATGAGCTGAGGCATAAAGGACCCCAGAGCAGGTATCAATTGAGACATGAACAAAAGAAAGGAAGGCGACCAAAACTGGCAACATGGGTAACATCCATCTGCCATATATGTTTTGGCATAAGACCACAGGGATTAACCTCAAAGCTAGGCTGGGATAAAAAGTAGACACAATTTTGGCATCATCTAATAATATGAAAATATGGTCGGATCCAATTAATATACCCCAATACCTGCATACCTGCTGGAAATCATTAAGAGTCTTTAAACCATCCATTATGGTTTTTTTTTGTGTGTGTGTGTGTCTCCATAAGACTTTCTCACCTTCCTGTATAAGTCTTCTGAATCTATCAGTGCTATCTGTTAGGCAAGACTTAATCAATATGCAGAACCTGACTGTTCCTGGAGGAAGGGGCTCCTGCCGTTCTGACTTAGATAAGTCTCTGTCTAGGTGCTCCCATTGTAGCAGGGTCAAAAGGCCCTCATCCAGAAACCATGGAGCAATGCTCTGCACAGTTTGCAAAAACAACAGCACTGTCAGGAGTTTCTGCATTAAAGGCTGCATATGCACTGAAGAAGTTAAATTGTCCATATTTCTAACAACTCTGATTGTCGCTCAGCTGCAAATTTGACTGATTGTCACATAGCGAAATTGACCAATCCTTAACTATGAAATTGAGCTATTGTTAACCACGATCGTGGGTGAGCGGTAAATGCCATAGATCGTGAGTGGTTGTTAAACATGATCTTAAATGGGCGGTAAACGTGGCCATGAGTGAACCTGGATAAATCTGAATAATCGCTAGACCCAAGCTTTAATGGTCGCTATCCCATGAACTTGACTTGTCGCTCCCCAGGGAACTTGATGTATCGCTAGACCCGAGCTTTAATGGTCACTACCCTGGGAACTTGACATGTGTCCCCTCGCTATCAGTGGCTTCCTGAGCAAAAAGCTCAGTCGTAAACTAATTCCCGCTATAAGCGGCTCCCTGAGCGATCTGTTCACCTTATCTTCCTGGCGTTCACTAGCTGACTTCTATCCGATTCACAACACCAGCTATCTTCTATCCCAGTCACAGCAACAATTATCGAGGGTCCTCTTGTCCTGCAGAAGAAATCACCTGACACTTGAGAGAGAGTCTCCAAGGCGCTTTATTCTGATCTTCCATTGAAACCGTTATGACCGTGAATTCCGTTATGCTGATGCCCCTCCCCTACCAAGCCCCCAGCTTATCTGTCAAACCTGTCCAATCAGCTTAAAGAGAACCAAAGCACACCAATCAGGGCAAAGGGCCAATCACAGGGCAGGGAATGGTCAGTGCCCCCAACAAGACTGATCACCAAGCAACTCACACAGGGGTAGCTCAGGATTGCTCCTGGATCCATAAGTGCAAAGCATCAATGATCAATGTGTCCTGAAATCCACAGTAATTCTCAGCTGCGTTCTTCCTCAACACATGAGCACAGTTGCACATTGCTGCAAGGTACAGCACTGTCCCTAATGTAGATAGAGGAAAGGGTTACCCCAGGCCAGTCAGCAATCTTGAAACAACACCAGACACTGATGGGGTTGACAGGGTTTGACATTGGGTGCAACTGACACAAGAGCCCTGCATTGACCTAGCACAGGCATCCAGAGCCACCACAACAAGATCAACACCAGGCATAAGGCACATGGCCCTGACCAACCACAGTCCCACAGTCCCACAGTACATCACAACAAGCATGGTCAGTTCCCATTCCCCAAACACAACTCACAGGCTGCCTTCTTCCCCCAGGTGAGCCAAACAGACACAGAGAAGGGGTAGGAAGAAAAGAATGTCACAGCCACGGGTTGTGAGGGAAAAGTGGAGTAAAGTCTGCAAGACTAGCCAATCTCAGTGACCTCCCCCTCCCTGTGGCACAACAATGGAATATTCCCCGACATGACACCACCAATAAGGCACCATGTGGCATAGAAGTCAAACCACCACACAAATAGGACACCAAGGAAGCGGGAGGCAACCATCACCACTGCAATGTCCCTGGCAAGCTCTCCAAAACCCAACACCATGAGGGAAAACTCCTTCCTCTCCCCAGGCACAGGTCAGCAACACACCACCACACGTATCATGTGTGTGCACACAAGCACTTCTCATTAATGATCCTTCTGCACATTCACCTGCAGAAACCTTGTTACTTTTATTTCCTTGCATGTGGTAGCCATTTCTCAGGCTCCCTCTCCAGAATCAACCCTAATTCCCCAATTGAAACAGAAGAGAGAAATAACTAAAAAGGACCCAAGGAAAAGCAAGCCAAAAGGAGACAAAGTGAGGATGAAGGATATTAAGTAAAAGCGGGGGTCAGAAATGAAATTATATAAGAGAAGTATGGAAGGGGAGAACGAGGAGAGGAGAGCAAGAGCAACAGTGAGAAACTGACTACAGGAAAAGTAAACCGGAGAAAGCTAGAGAAAGAGAGGAGAGTGGGAAAAAGCAAGCAAAACCAGAAAGAAATAGAGAGAGAGAAAGAAAGAGAGAGAAACCTAAAATAAAAGGAAAGACCAAAGAAAACATTAATGGAAAGGTAATAGCTATCTATGGGTGTGGCCTCCTCCTCCCTCACCTGGAGCATGTGGGAAGAGGGGACCAAGAGAGACACAAGAAGTGAAATCCCGGACCGGTAGATGGATTCTGTAGTGCGGGGCAAACCAATATCGACGCCACAGCTCAGCCAGCCAGCTAGAAGATGGACTGTGTTTGGTGTGCACTGTGATAAGTTAACTCTTTCCACCCCCAACCCCAATTTGAGCCCCCAAACTCCACCCCAAACATGACCAGAGGCCTCATGAGACTTCAGACTTGTTTAGACGCAGGTGTCATCTTGAAGCCATTTTCTGCCTGGGTTCGTTGGCATTAAGCCATGTACTCACTCCTTTTCAAGGCCACTAACAGGGAGCTACATCTGAAGTGGGCAGTAGGAACTAGTATATTACTGTAACCAACATTATCCTGAGCCCTCCCTAGTGTCTGACTCTTGAGTGCACCCCAAGCACTACGCTGACCTAAATCAGGATGTGAATGAAACATGGTTTAGGTCAGTGCTTACATAGCAATATATACAATGACTTTTGAGTGCCACTTGGAACAGTCTCTTGTTGTAAATACCTGATAAGATACTGCACCATTTTAAAATAAGTATTTATTTATGGGGACAGTACAGGTTTGTAGGAGGATTAACTTCCCCCTGCAGCATGAGCATTCTATATGGGCTCCTGCACACACATGGGACATACAGGAGCAGCCCCTGTCTTTGGATCAGCTCAGCTCTGGCCATTTACTGAGCCAGCAGATAGAAAATGTCTCTCCATTTCTCCTTTCTATGTAACATTGTCTTTCAAATACAAATAGAAATAAGTCTTTAAAGTAGAAATGGATATTTTGTATTCAAAAGACAGAATTACAGATCATCAAGTGAAACTCAGACTGGGGTAGCCTTGGGAGTAACACAGTGTCTAATGTTAGCTAATAAGTCAATATTGATTTATGTAGAGGTCTTTCTGCCAATTTTGTCTCCAGGCAAATTCTTGTTCTTTCCTAGTAACTTTGCATAAAATGATTAATCTTATATTAAAAATCAAGATATTTTGCCTAGAATACCCAAATGATACTATGGAATTTTATGCTTTTGGTTTATTACATGTGCCTCTATTTTTTCACAAATAAATAAGAAATATTGTTCTATATATTTAGGAGTTTGCATTTTGTACTTGACACTATTAATTTGTCCTTTCTAATATTCCAGTCTGGGGTGTCCAAGCGCTGCATTACGCTCATCTCATTTGAGTGCGGAAGCATAATTGTGTCTTCACTTGCTTCTGATGTAAATGTGGTACAACCCTGCCATTTTGAAACCTGAAGATATTATGAACAGCGTGCATAATGTTCCTCTTGTAATGGCTTTTGCATTGCACCTTGCAATTCAGTTGATAATATCCTGTATATGTGGCAGTGCTCCTCATAGGGACAGACACTCCCCAAAACAGAGCAGTGGAGAATGGTCCCTGAGTTATCAGGTAACACACAGGAACTGGTTACTGATTAGGAGTCCCAGGTAGAAGAAATCATTTTGGATGGAAGTTCTGCTCTCTTGCTTCTTTTAATATTGGTAAGAACAAAGGGCAAACAGAGCAGTGAGAAGTGCAGGATGCTGATTGATCTTGTCCATTTTTCCCATACCCAGTCAACGTGTTAGCATTTCAAAGTGAACTGGGCCTTGGCTACCTACCATGATGACAGCAAACTGAGCTGAAGGCCTTGGACACTCAGGGCTGAGAAATGAGGCCTCTGAATGGGGAATGAGATCCTGTCTCCTACATGATAGTTTGAATGCCACCATTTTATGACTCTTATTCCAGAACTCCTCAGACTGGGTAGCTTGATAAGAATACTAAGGCAGAATCTGGCTGCATTAAAATCTCCCACCTCCCAGCTCTCTGTCTCCTCCTAGAAAGAATTAAAGCATGTACCATGTTCTTGGGGGTTGGGTGTGGAGGGTGAGCACTGTCTGGTCCACTTCTTTTATTTATTTCCTTCTCTTTGCTTTTCATTTTTAAAATATTATTATTATTACTATTATTTTTATTTTGCAAAGAGTGATTTACAAAGAGAAGGTGGGACAGACAAAGCATCCTGCTTCTATTTGTTCACTGCCTAAATGACCTCAATGGCTGCAGCAGAACTGATTTAAAACCAGGAGGCAGGAGTCTAATCCATCCATACTGTGCACAAATGTGCAGGTTGTCTTGAAACTAGGCAGGTGTTTACACTACTGGGAGAAAAACAGTTAATAGTTGGCAGGCATTCTGTGACTGGTTTATGCTAAACATATATTAGTTATACCACTGGGCCAGCATAGTTGTCTAATCTGGTTTGTTGTTGTTGTTGTGGCTTTTGGGTTTTTTTTTTTTTTTTTAAGATAAATAGGGACAGGGAGGGTGACAGCACAGTGTCCCAGTGACTAAATACTTGCCTTCCACGTGCCAGGATCTTACATGGGAGCTGGTTCAAATACTGCATCCTCCACTTCCCATCCAGCTCCCTGCTGGGGGACAGAGAAAGATGCAGAGAATGGCCAAGAGCCTTGGGACCCTAAACCAAGGTGGGACACCTGGAAGGATATCTTGGCTCCTGGCTTTGGGTCAGCTCAGCTCCAGCTGCTGTGGTCACTTGGGGAGTGAATAAGCACATGGAAGATCTTTCTCCCTGCCTTTGCTTCTCTCTGCAAATCTTCCTTTAAAACAAATAAAATAAAGCATAGATAGACAGACAGATAGACAAACACACACACACACACACACACACACACCCCAGCCTGCTGCTTCTTGGTGGCAGATGGGGTCCAGCAAATGACATGGATCCCCAAGAAGGTGTGCAGGGTCCCAGGACTGCATGACACAACACTGTAAGACAGGGCTCATGGACCTATGTGATCATTGGCAAGAGGCTGTGTATTGCGCAAGGCAAGGGCATTTTCGGATATGTGGGTGGGAGGACCACAAAGAAAGATGTGAGAAAATAGTTGGGGAATTCCACCAACAGCTAACACAATTGTAATTAAATGAGGGTCCTGAGTCAGAGTGGTTTAGAGGAGAGAAAATGAAGGAACTTTCTGGGAAAGAGACAAGGAACATGAATACAACTGGAGACTCCCCTGAAAAGGAGCAAAGCCCTTTACCAACTTCAGAGTTAATTGACAAATACATCTAGAAAATTGAGGATACAGAATTCAAAACACTTTTTAAAATGCTTCTTAACAATAATGAAAAACACATAATATAGGAATTCAAGAAATTTAAGAAACATATCACACAGGAAATAAATCAAATGAAAGCTGATATATCAGAAATTGAGAATACAGTAGAGCAAATTAAAAGTCCAGTGGAGAGTCTCTCAAATAGAATGAAGGAGACAGAAGAAAGAATCTCAGAATTAGAGGACATTTCATGTCACGAGGGAAAAACAAACAAAAAACAGGGCTAGATTAAGCTAAAACAAAAATCAAGAATTAAAATACACTACTGAAGGCTAAATAAAAGTGTTATGGGATTCCCAGAATGTGCAGAAAGAGAAACTAAGTTTACAAATGTATTTAATGAAATCATTAGGAAAATTTCCGTAATCTAGAGAAAGAATTGGGAAATAACATAAAGGAAGGGAACAGAATTCTCAGCAGGTTTGACCAAAAGTGATCTTCACCATGATATATGATAATCAAGCTCTCTTCAACCAAACATAAGGAAACAATGCTTAGATTTACACATGGAAAAAAAAAAAAGATCAAATTAGCATATGAAGGAATGCCAATTAAACTCACAGGAGACCTCTCACCTGAAACTCCACAGGCCAGGAAAGAATGGAATGACATATTGCAGATTCCAAAAACAAAAACAAAAAAATGTCAGCCCAGGATAATGTAACCAGCAAAGTATTCCTCTCTTTGAAAATGAAATAAAATTCTTCCACAGTAAAGTAATGTTAAAAGAGTATACGTTTACCAAACCTACCCTACAAATGATACCTAAAGATGTTTTCTTGATAGAGAAGAATAACACCCACCAAAACCTAAAGCAAGTGTGTGGAGCATCCCAGTAAATTAACAAAATATTAAGTCAATAACTATCCCATTGTTAAAATTACAAGAGCAAATTACCATCCATTCATATTAACCTGAAACTAAATGGCTTAAACTCATCAAGAGAATGTTATAAGTAACTAGACTAGATTATGAAAACATAAACAATCTGTTTCTTATAGAAAGCATATCTCATCCACAAAGATCAGTGGAAATTATATCTCATGAATTCTGATTTTTTTGCTTCATCTTTTCAAAGCACTTCTTTTTTCTCATTAAATTATTCCATGGCTCATAGATCATATAGTAGCATTTTTTCTTTAAGAAGGTTCTTGATTTTCATTTCATCAGTGACACATTAGTCATTAATTAGAATGTTATTTAACTTCCTGGTGTTGTAAATATCTCTTTTTCTTCCTGTTCTTGATTTTATATCATGGCTTTTCATTTAAGGGGGGCATATATTGACTGTGTAGTAGAGACTACCATGTCGAAATATGAGGATAACTTGCAGCATGCGGCATTCATTTCTACTTCCAGACCAAAGATGAACTCCCAATCAAACTAACTACACCTTGACAATAGAATCATGGAATCTCCATCATTTTTCATACCTGCAATAATATATATATGACTGTTTAAGAAAATCTATATTATGGTAAGGATGTAGGGGAACTCAGTTGTGGGGGTGGAAAATTTGTAAGAGGTTTAGAGAAATCCCAGGGCCTATAGAATTATATCATACAATGCTATTAATAATAATAAATAAATTATAGATGGCATTGGACATTCTGGTCAAAGTTTTCCCAAGTTATTAATTGATCATTACAATTGATTTCTCAGTTTTCACATGGTAATAGGTCAGTAAGTTTAAACATCTGGAGGTCCTGGCTTGTCCCTTCATTTCTCCTGTGTCCTCTCTAAGACAGGAAGCTGATTCCATTCCAAAGGACTCCCAGGATGTACAGTTTGATCTCAAATCTTTTAATAAGAAGGTGAGTGACAACACTCAAAAGACTAAGTATCCAGGTCACATACAAACCACAAAGTACAACCAAAATCAGAGTGTGCATTCATTTCACAGCTACATTCATTGTGCCATAAACACAGTAGACAACCCAGCCACATCTCTTCTCAAAGCAAAAAAAGATCATTTTATAGGCCATCATGTCTTTTTCTTTTTTATGAAAAATTTTTATTGGAAAGGCCAATTTACAGAGAGAAGGAGAAACACAGAGGAAGATCTTCGATCTGCTGGTTTACTCCACAAGTGGCTGCAGTAGCAAAAGTTGAGCTGAACTTAACTCAGGAGCCAGAAGCTTCTTCCACATATCCCGCATGGATGTAAGGTCCCAAGGCTTTGGGTTTTTATCTACTGCTTTCCCAGGCCACTAGCAGGTAGCTGGAAAGGGAAGTAGGACAGTCTGTGCTGGGGTCCATGCAGTAGGTGTGAATAATGCAAAGGTGTGAAAAGAACAGCTCCCCTGCTTCTCTGGACCCAGGGGAGCTTTCAGCTGTTTAGCAGGACCCATCCGATTTTTCTCTGACTATCTTGATACAGTTTCACCCCCTTTCGCATGGACACTCAACCACCCCATCAAGAATTTTGTAATCTATTGAACCATTGTTTTCCTCTGTGAGATGGCTTTTGCAACCAATATGAGTTTGAGAGTTAATGCTATTGATAGTCTTGGTAAGTGGGCCTTTAACTGCACACAGGAGTACAATTAAACCCAAGCCACTTATTGACACATTTCGTGTGCCTATCTATTGCCCTGAAATCTATCCTAGATATTGCATGCCCTCTGGGTAATGGCTTGATAAGAATTTTACAAACTAATGGAAGTGATGAGAATATGGGCTAAAATTGCTAAAACAAAAATATAATTACTGGGATCCTAAATCCCATCTTGTTACTATAACCCTAAAGATTATCCTGATATGGCAAAAAATATGTAGTTACTGTGACCTTAAGGTTTAGCCTATCCTTACAATTCTTTAGAACATAGAAAATGTACTTGTTTTAGCTGCTTTCATAATTTTTAACTAGATATAACTAGATATAGTTTTAATTATGGTTCGGTTGTTTATGACGTTGTAGAGCCTAAAGTTGTAAGGGGTGTTGGCAACGCCCGCGTCGCCACGTACCTTGAGCTCCAAGTCGAGCAGAGGGACTAGGGTTATGAGACAGACAAGACAGACTACACACAGACACAGTGGGTCATTCTTGTGAGGAGAATGCCCTTTATTTGAAGTCAAGTTGCATCTGTTATAGTCTGCTTGGCCCCTCCCAGGATCCTCCCAATGGTTAAGCCACACCTAAGCTCCCCCAGGGACATGCAACAAGGGGAAGCAGGAAGGAGGGAGATTGCAGTCAAGCCACAGGCTAAATGTATCAGGCCATGATTGCCCTTCCTGTTACACCTTTGAGAAAGAAGTTAAGCTGTGGTGTTAACCCTTGGGAGACCGGGGCCTACAAAGGGGATTTAATGTTTAAAACTTTTTTGTCTTAGATCTTTGTTTTTCTCTTCTGATGTATTTATCCCAGTAAGTGATGGATAAGTTGTAAAATAAGAATTGTATTAGAAGTGTATTAGTGATTAATATGTGTTGTTTACTGAGGAATTCCTCGATGCAACATCAGAATGGATAATTCCCTGTCTTAAGGTGTAACAATTTGCAGAATTACCTTTGGAAGCACATACTTCTGCATTATAGAGTTGAAACCAAAATAGAGTAAGCATGGCTCGTTGCTAACTGCAATTCTTTTTGCTGTTATAACTCCTGCGTAACTTGCTTAGTTAAAAAACAGTGTGAACTTACAAGCCCAATTTGATACTAATGCCAATAACCCTAAACCTCATAAAACAAGACTCCAGCTTTACTAACCCATACATACTTCAAGGTAGGGGGTCTGGTTGTCACAGGCAGCGCCAAGGTTAAAGGGTTAAAGCCCAGGCCTGAGGAGAGCAGGCGGAGGGCTGGCAAGCTGAGACCAGGAAGGAATGCATAATGCTTCCTCACTTACCTCTTAAGCTGTTTCAAATTGTTCCCTCCCCCCCCGCCCTTAAGCTATGTCAAACTGCCCCTAAAGAAAACTTTGTAACTATACTGCTTGGGGCCAGACTTCATGGTTGGGTGGATGCAACGCCATGATGTGAAAGGTCTGTGCCAGAGCTTGTGACTGCTTCTGTATAAATAAAGCAGACAGCTTTCTTGCATTGTCTACAATGATCTTGGAATTGTAGTAGTCCATTTCTCTTCTCTCTATGCCTATTTCATGCACAATGCTCAAGCTCTGAACTCAGCTGGAGCTGGATTCCAGCAAGTCTGGACATGAAACAGAGTTTACACGGAACCCGGGCACATGCAAGACAAGTAGTTATCACTGAGCCCACATGCCAGGCCTGAACTTAATGTCTTTATTCTACCTTATCTCACAGGAAAAAATGTGGTTGAACATGCCTGTGACTACAAATTTCTAACTGCATCCACAGAAGTGTTAGGCATATAACCAAGAATTCCCTTGCTAACATTCTAAAGGCTGCCTATGTCTACTTGATTAGAGACTAGAAGGATAAGGAGCTAGCTGGACAGAAGGACAGTTAATAGTGACTCTGTAGGTTTCTGTTATCAGGGATGCTCACCAAGGCCAGTCTTCCCCCAAGCAGCACCTGTTTGTGATGGGTCAAATCATTATATTGAGCAAACAGGTGCCTGTGACAGAAGCTGAATTTTATAGAGCAGGACAATGAAGATAGAGCCAACCTGCTGGTTAAAGTACTCCTGGTGCTGAATCACAGCTCCTGGTTCTCAAACTAAAAAGCGCTTTGCTATGATCAGGTTTTCAGGTAAATATTAGGTCAGTGGCACAGCAGGAAAAACTCAATTTCCATTCTATTCTATACTAGTCTTGTAGTTTGAATGACTCTCCCCATGTAATGATTACTCTCCCCATGTGCAACCAGGTAACAGGAGTGACCAGGGTGTGGCCTCCAATGAGGAACTCATGCAGCCATTGTTTCTGCTAGTCCATCATGTAGATAGGCTCGAGACTCACTGCAGCGTTCCAGAAGATAATCTAGCCCATGCCTTGTATTGTTCCCCAGTCCACCTTTGCAATTCTGCCCATCTACCTAGGCCACAGGACAAGTACCATGTGTTCACTCCACCTGCACACCACAACCTGGCCATTCTTCATTAATTCATTCACATTAAGTAAATTTGATTTGACTGTGAAAACAAAATTCTTATATATATTACTGAAAATTATTCAAACATTCCAGTCAAAAGAGTCATCTAAAGTAAATTTTTAGCCCAGCATTTAGACATAATCTTCTGCATTCATGTTCATGTTCAACTATTGGCCTCATCCTTGACTTCAGTTTCCAACTTTCTGTACACTGTGGGAAGAAGGTGATTGCTGCAGGAGCTACATCACTTCCACTTATGGAAGACCTGGCCTGTGTTACTGGCTTCTGCCCTGGGGCCGGCCCAGGTATTGTGCTCCTTAAGTAGTAACAAGTAAGTAGGAGTCATTTCCCTCTCTTTCAAATAAAAGCACTTTTTAACAAAAAATGCAAAGACATGCTGTGAATTAAATGTGTTATCTACAATCAAAACCCACCTTTGTTCTACTCTGAAAATATTTTAAAAGCTATGGTTACTTACTATAAATTTTCATATATCAAATTTCTTTCTAAAATTATTCCTGTTTATATTTGAAAAACATTAGAATTACAAAAAGAGAGGAGGAGACATAGTGAGAGGGAGATCATTCATCTGCTGCTGCACTCACCAAAAGGTCACAATGGCTGGTGTTGGATTAATTCGATGGCAGAATCCAGGAGCTTCATGTGATTGTCCCACATGGGTGCAGGGTCCCATGCACTTGAGCTACATTCTGCTGCTTTCCCAGGAACATTAGCAGGAAATTGGCTTGGAACGAGAACTACCAAGACTTGAATCAGAGCTTGTGTGGGATGCCAGCAGCAGAGAGGAAAGCTTAACCTGATAGACCATTGCACTGGCAGCAAACCTTCATGCTTCTATAAGACAATCAAATTAATGAATTCAGGATATCTCACAAAGATGAATCACAGCCTCAATGAAAATATACTATCCATTTTAATTGTAAACCGTGAATCAAAAACTTGAACTCGTGGTTAAGACAACATTTGGGGGCTTGTCAAATTAGCTCAATGGATTATGTCCTTTAGCACACTGAGATCCAAGATGGGCTCTGGTTCTAATCCCAACGGCCTGCTTCCCACGAAGCTCACTGCTTGTGGCCTGGGAAACTAGTCAAGAGTGTCCAAAGCCTTGGGACCCTGTACCCGTGTGGGGTATCTTGAAGAAGGTCCAAGTTTCTTATTTTGGATTGACACAGCTCAAGCCGTTGCATCCACTTGGGGAGTGAAACATTGGATGGAAGATCTTCCTCTCTCTCCTGCTCTCTGTATATATCTGCCATTCCAAGAAAAATAATAAAGTTTTTTTTAAGAGACAATACTTATGGCAGGTGCATCCCATCTAAGTAACAATCTGAGTTGACACTCAGCCCCATTTCCAGCTCATTGCTGAGGAATACTTTGAGAGGTCACACATGAAGAAAGGGGACCAGGGACTGGCAATACAGGGAGTCAGGTGTGGTTCTTTGCTCAGCCTTGGTTACTGTGAGGATTTGGGGTGTGGGTCAGCACACAGCGGCTCTCTCTCATATCTGTATTCTCATATAAATAAAGATGTAACAGTAGCATTTCCAGATACATTTTTTAATGAATTGGCATATACATTTTTAGGTAAGAAGAGAGGAATCAGCCACAGTTCATGAGGCAGACTGCCCCGGCCCGCAGGGTCTTCAACAGAGACCTGGGGAGAGAACCAACGATTGGGGGGGACAGGAGACACGAAGAATGGGAGCAAGACAGGAGGTCTGATCAAGCTCCGAAAACTTTATTTTCTCAGGCAGTATTTAAGCCGCAGGTAAAGGCTGGGTGGGGGGAGTTTTACAGCAGGATGTGGGCCAGATAGGGCAGAGGTCACCAGGACAACCGTTTTCTTGGGTGAACAATTACAGATGAAAGATTATGAGGAATCTGGGTGAAAGATAACTGGATCTAGCATTCCAAGACCATTACAAAGTGAGGAAATAACAAAATGGAATCACTCCTGCTGTTCGGCAGTTCTCTGGTCCCCGGCATCTCCTCCCTTTCTATATTTTTTGAATAGGCACAATTGTATCAGGTCTGCTCCTAGCAAGGAGACAGTGGGCCTTGACCTGAGAGGGGAGGTAGTGACCTGATTCCTCTTGCGGGGCTAAAGAGTCAGCAACCCCGCCACCTAATGGCTCTTGGTGTCTTTTGGAGAGGAGGGGCAGAGCCGTCTTGTTGCAAGGTCCTGGGACCACTGACACCAACCCCTATGCAATCAGGTTTACCTCTCAGGAGACTCAGAAGCAGGACTTGCGGCCTTCCCCTTGCACTGCTCTGCCTGCACCTCTGCTACGGTGCCCAATGCTGCATTGTGCAAGCATGCATGGGTCTGAGTTCCATGCTGGAGCTTAATCAGCTATGGGCTCATCGTAGCCCTGATCTGCCAAATCGAGCTGATGATAATGAATTTGGATGGGTTTAGCCAACAAGGAGTGGACCTGCTGCCGAACAAACTGATTGATACGATTTACAATACAAGCACCACAGGAAACAATCTACAAAACGCTGATCAGGGGTCCCAACAAGGGAAGTAAATATGGCAATATCCCACCCCAGGCTGTCCATACAGGGTTCTGAAACAGTTCTCTGCACTGCTTTGAGCTCTTCTTGATGTTTTTGGATTCGGTCTCGAACAATCCTGGACTTGGCGTAGAAACAGCATCGCTCCTTTTACCATCTAGTTCATGAGGAGTTGGGTTCCTATGGCCAGTTTTGAAACTGTACTCATAATAGTAAGTCCCTTTGAATACATTCAGAATTATTCAGCTGAACAGGCCTTGTAGGTCTTAAAGAAATTAAAACAGACATGCCTTTCCAAGAGCTTAATAGCATATCCATACATTATTCTCAAAATGATTCAACTTAGCAATTCACATTTATGAATATTTTCATCTATAAGCCAATTAAGATAGACTACATAGCTTGCCACATAAACATGTACATGTGTATCGAGTAACACATAAAACAACTTTTGGAACAGCTACTTGACAATTCTCTTGAGTATGTTAACATTACCAATCGTTTAGAATTACATTTTGCTTTTAATAATATGAATAAACCATACCTATATAGTTTACTATTAAACTTTAGCCATGCCCCCCCTTTTATTTTTTTAATAGACCAGTTGTCTGTCCTACAATTAAATAACTTTACCAACTGAAAGATACAACCTTTGAAACACATTCTTCTGACTTTGAGGCTGCTATGGGCCCATCTAGAAATCCCAAAACCAGAAGAATAAACCTATTTAATATGCCAAGAGGCCTTAAAACATCTAATTGAAGATTCATCATTATAATGTCCATTCATTTAGTCAGACTGATTTGAATGCTAACACGTTAAGAAATTTTTATCACTTAGAAATGATCACCCAAACATTTCAAAGTAAATACATATCAGAAAATACCCTTGAAAATATAGCTCTTGATAAAATCATATAACTTTTTAAGAATTGTAACAAATTCAGTGGTTGAAACAAAAATAGAGCTTACTGAAGGTGGATAGACAATTGACAAAGTTACCAATTAAGCAGAGATTATCTAAAATTCAATGTTTCAATTTTTTAACAGCTTTCAAAATTAGAGATACAGGTATTTTTATTTTTAGATATTTACTAGCATTTCTATGTATGCACACTTCAAAAAACTTTTTTGAACAGATATTAATTCTAACATCAGCATGTTTTAGGTAATAACATTAAAAACGTAAACAATGTTATAATAATATCTTTAAAATTATGGCCAAATATATATATAAGGTTTACAAAGTTCATTTCTTAACTTTTCTGACTTCCTCTGTTTTAACATGCTTAAACCTTTAAAATATTTTGTTCTAGTTTGCCCTCTTCATTCTATGATAGCCATTTCCCTGTAGAACAAAATATTCTGTAAGCAATGCTACGTTTTTTAAATAAAAGCATACCAACTTTTAAATACAATGGCTTTAAGCAGTTTTAACCATTTCTCCCAATTCATGGAAACATATATTAACACAAACCCGCCTTAAAACCTGGAAAGAGAAGTTTTTCAATAACCTTCTTCTAGCTGATTTGGGAATTTCCCCTTCTCAAAAGAAGGCAGATAAGAATCACAATGAGGACCTGAAGGAGGCCAAGGTCCTAAATGCCTTACAAAGGGCATACTCCAAGCATGCCTGTCTAAGCCCTTTTCTATGGGTAGTAGGCCTGGAGCTTCTCCATAGTTTGTTTTATTGAAGTCAAGAGAGCTGAAAAAACTTCAATTTGGCTGTAGTCTTGGGAGGCTACTAAGGAATCTACTTGTTATCAATAAGATGAAAATAACTTAAAAGGAGATGTTGAAACAACTTAAATGTTAAAATAACTTAAAATGTTATTATAAAGATGGTAAAACACTGTCGTTCTTCACAAGGAATCAGACTCCAACTTCATTGTCTTAAAGACAAAATTCAGAAATTGTACACATCATAACCAATTTTACATCTTTAAAGAATTCGTTGTTCTCCTGCAAGGCAAAATCTCACACACTTCTTTATAAGTAAGAACACAAATAGTTTACAAACTGGATTAATTTTATGAGTAGGAAACATTTCAACCAATGAGCATAAATACTCATCTATTTAATAGCATATATGCTGCAACAAATTTAGCATAATTTTAAAATATTGTGAGATTATAATCCAAATTATTTTAAATGACAATTATATTATCCAAATTTTTATCTCAATCTTTGAGAGTTCCAGGGATCCTACTAGAACCCTCAAAGCCATGAGAATTGGTTTCAAACTGAAGAATTTAGAGGTGTAAATTAGTTAAACAAAAAGTACATTTAACATTTAACATTTAACTGAACATGTTAATGAATACTGTATTGTAGACCTGATAAGTGCCAGGACAACACTGTAGGCTGAAGACTAAGCAACAAGAAAATGTTATAAGAACGTTTTCTCAGCGGAGGTGGGGAGTCTGGTCTGGTCAAGTCCTGTTAGATAAGTTAGACCTTTTTTTTTTAATTTACCAGGAGAGAGAAAAGGGGGTTAGTCATGGTCCGTCCCATCTCGTCTGTCAGTCAGTCACACACTTACCCAATTCACAACAAGAACAATAATTTAACAATTCAAGACAAAGATACAACTGGTTAAAGAGTATTAAAACAAAATCTAGTTTTTGTCCGAACAAAAATAATAGAACACCAACAATAAAGACTAAACAAACATGCACAATCACTAAACACTTCAAAACAAGACATACAACTCTTAAACCTTTTGAGATTTCCAACCTCTTCTTCGACATACTTTAACCTAGACATATTTTGTAAAACAAGTACATAGTTTCATTTCATGCTTTAGGTTAATTTAACAGTGCATTTGGACCACTCTGTATACTTTTATATATAACTGCTAAATCAGGTTACAGAACAAGTTTCCGATTTTTTTTTTCATGAATGTTAATCTTTTATCTCTTACCTGACTCCTCTCAGCTAGGGGTTAGGGCTATGAGGTGGAGCTAGAGAAATTTAGATCCTGAAGCTGACTGGGTGTGGTTAAGTCCAGAGAGACTGGGAGAGCAGGTTAGGTCAAAGGTTAAAGCAGCTACAATGGAGAGCATATCTCTGTCTGCTACCCAGTGAGGAGAGCAAATGGAGACCTACAGACAAAGGGGGATGGGCTCGCCCTCACAGCAATGTTTGGGCCTAGATCATGAGGGATGATAGGCTTATCATCCAACCTTATGTATTCCTGAGCCAATTCTGGGAGCAAATTTACAACATCAAGGCTGTCAGAGAACAGATTAAAGGATTCTTCAACTTTTGAGAGAAGTTCTGCTGAAACTACAACAAATAGTTCCTTATACTGTGCTGATCCTTGACATGGCTCAAAATAGGTCAAATAGACAGGATTGGACAGAAAAACCTCTGCTGTGGCCCCTTCCCTTCCTCCATCCTCATGGTTTGTTGGTAAAAGGGCAGAATTTTCCCAATCTAAGTGATTGAAGGAGGTGACCCACTTATATGGCCCATAATTGTAGTCAATGGTGCTGAGATAACCTTCAAGGAAGGCTGCCAGCCTGTCCCTCATTCAAAACCACTCATTCGATAAGGGAAAACAAGATTTGATGGTTCCAAGTCTTAACACCTAAGGGCTAGCTCTCTGACCTCCTGAATTAGATCTGCCAGTTGATAGGGGCAAGTATTAACTCTGGGCACCTCTCCAACCGATCAATGGACCCCTTGGAGGGGACTGCTCTCCTGGACAAGGGCAGCCATAAGCATGGAAGAATTTGAAAATGTCCTCACTTATAACTCTTAGAGCAATAGTGAGCAAGTAGCCTTGTTCCGGGCTTCTCGAATCTCCTGTAAGACTTATAGATGAGGGAAACTCAGTCTCCTAGCATTTTGCCTTTTCAAATAATGAAAGTAATTGTCCTGTATACAAGGGTAGCCAATGGCATAGCCAACTGACCTCTCCAAGAAGCTTTTGAAAATCTACTAGTGAATATTATTCCTTAACGCTTAGCTAGGGTTTCAAGGGGGAGGCCTTTTCAAAACATAATACTGTCCCTAAAATCTTAAAATGAGAGGGATCATTTGCACCTTCTCTGAGGAGACATTCATGTTAGCTCTCTCTAAAAGCTCTATTACCTTTTCCCAGACTACTTGCGCTTCCTGAGTTGTACAGGCTCCTAAAATATTATCCAAACTGCCGGGATACAGGGTTTATGGGCAAGACCCTAAAGACTAGTCTTGGCCCAGGGTGAGTTAGGCTCATTTCTGCCACAGCTTTCTTAAATCTCCTGCATTCCAGGGATATCACGCCGCTGGGCGGTTCCTTTCATGGTTAACAATGGGAAAATCCTGGACTGGTTGGAGGAGGCTTGCAGCTGGGGCTGTGCTCTCGACTCCCCTAGAACTGGGGGTGGTTTCCTGCTCTCTGAGCTTCCCAGAAGCTCTTGTTGGGGTGGCTAAGGTGGTTCAGGGCCAGTTTTGCTCTCCAGTTTCAAAGGATTACAGGCAAATAAATTAAGCAATGTTAACCACGGTGCCAATCTGACAACAGTCCCTCAGACCTTGACTGCCTGAGCATCTGAGATTTCTAACCCTCAGAACTTCAGAATGTATGTTAGCGCCTTAAGCGCTGGATCATCAATTTCCCCACCATTATTGCCTATGGCTTAAGAAAGACAGCAGAGAGGAGAGTGGCACTCGGATACCCAGTCGGGCTGTTGGGCCCAAGGGATCCCCTGCAGAGTTTCGGGTGACACCAAAGTGTTGCCTTGGCCAGAAACCGTCAGTCCTCAGACAGGTTCACCCCAGAGCCACGCATCCATGGCCGTCTCTCAAGGCAGAAGATGAGAGGATAGTAAAGAAGCCAACTGGACACCTAACACCTCCCTTCCCTTACAACCTCTCAGGGAATTCGACCGTAGCTACACCGTTGCCGGGGGTTCCCCACGTTTGTGCAGAGCTGCGGGGTGCCAAGGGTCACTTCCGCAGGGTACACTCCCGTTTGAGAGGAGGAATACTGTACCTAAGGTCACCTTCTTTTCTTTGAGGCCCACCTAGAGCCACCACTTCTCTGACAATGTGCTTCTCTTGGAAGATGCTGCGCTGAAGCTGTTTACCAGCCAAGTTTCTTTTCTCTTAACCCAAATTCTTCGTGCCTTGATGGCCTCCTTCAGGCTCTGTAAAAATAAGTCATGCTTATTTAATTCCTGTCCCATTTCATCACGCCAATTTACCTCCGGATCAGCCTTCAGGTCAGGTGCTCCTGCTGCAATAACAATGCGAGCCTTCACTCACGAGATGCTTTCGCGGCTCTATCCGAGCTTTCACACGATTCACTCTCGCGGTGGTTCAATGCGGACCTTCACTCATGATTCACTCTCGCGGCGGTCCAAGTGTCCACGGCTGTGGGAAGGCGGACGATCGTCGGGGGGCCCGTACCCCAGGCCCCACGTTGGGCGCCAAGTGCCCCGGCCCGCGGGGTCTTCAACAGAGACCTGGGGAGAGAACCGACAATTGGGGGGAGACAGGAGACACGAAGAATGGGAGCAAGACAGGAGGTCTGATCAAGCTCCGAAAACTTTATTTTCTCAGGCAGTATTTAAGCCGCAGGTAAAGGCTGGGTGGGGGGAGTTTTACAGCAGGATGTGGGCCAGATAGGGCAGAGGTCACCAGGACAACCGTTATCTTGGGTGAACAATTACAGATGAAAGATTATGAGGAATCTGGGTGAAAGATAACTGGATCTAGCATTCCAAGACCATTACAAAGTGAGGAAATAACAAAATGGAATCACTCCTGCTGTTCGGCAGTTCTCTGGTCCCCGGCAGCAGACATATGGAAACAAAGCTTCTATAGTGAGAAATGATGCAATCAAACAACACAGCTTGGGAGTACATCATACAGGAAGCCCAACATCTAACTGGGACTGATGCAGTGCCATAATATGCCTTAAGATACATCAAGGAGGAAGCCCAAAATCACTGAGACTGATGCTGCCCTGCAGCACGCCTTGGGAACACATCATGGAAATCCAGCATCTCACTGGTACTGATGCAACTCTACAACATACTTTGGGAACACAGCACACAGAAAGGCCAGCATCACCTTCAGAATGACACAGTGCCAAGCATACCTTTGGAGCACATCAAAGAGGAAGCCAGCATCTCACTGGGACTGACACAGCCCCACAGCATGCCTTGGGAACACATCACAGATGAAAACTAGCATCTCATTCTATGAAGTCCTGCCATACCACAGTCACTTTATGAATGGTCCCATCATTGCTTCTAAACAAGGAGCCCTAGAAATATTCTGACTGAGTTACCCTCTCTTACAACTTCAAATATTGAAACCTAGGAGAAAGTTTGCCTGTTTCACATTCAGTGAACAATTTAATCTGAAAAGGAGGTTTGGGGTTGCAGTTAAAGTATTGAAACCCTTCCCTTATAAGCCACAGTTTGAACACAAAGACAAGAACATTCTGTTCCATGTGTCTCTTATAATATCAACCCCAAAGTATTTTCTCTTGCATAAGCAATAACCCTAACTATTTCCTACAGAGATCCCCTCATTACTAAGGCATTTTCAGTCCAGGGACTCACTCTAACACGCTGTTCTGGGTCTCTCAGACAATGGAGACCTGACAGTGAGGACTTGAATTCCAACACTTAAACCCTAATCACAGCTTCTTTGCTTTAATTAGCTGTCATGTGATGGTGCAAAACAACTTGGGACCACACAATGAGGATGTGTTAATTCAAATTGCCCCTTGAGTGCTTACAAACTCTGACCCAAGCTCAGAGGTCCACAGTTGCAGGTCTCGGTTATGGCTATGTAATATAATAACACTTTATAGAGAAAAGAAGTAATATGCACTTGGGAGCCTCTGTGATGGAGAGATATTGCAGGAATGCAAAGTTAGTAGTTTTGTTGCGGGATTTTTTGACTCTGAGTATGGCAGCACCTCAAATTCTTGTCTCACAGGAAAGAAGAATTTTCATGCAGACACAGTTTAGTTTTAAAGCAAGATTTATTAGAAATGCTGAGAAGAGATGACTCCGGTCCTAGCGATGGGAGGGGGTTTTGAGATGGAAAAGACCCTTACCCCCTGCCACAGTGGCAGGAGGAAGAGTAAAAACAAGACCTTAGTGCTCTGCCATAGTGGCAGGAGGAAAATGAGAACCCACTGCCATAGTGGCAGGAAGAGAAGAACCCTTTTACTCTTCCATAGTGACAGGAAGGGAAGAACCTGTATCAATGGTGGGGAATGCACCATTTAACGGTTTCCCTCAAAGATGTTTCTCCATGAGCAAAGAAAATTTCTGGTTTCCATGGTACCTGGCTTTGGGACAAAAGGCCACAGAGGTGCCAGACATAGGACATTCCAGGCCTTAGGCAGATGTCTATTACTTCTTCCTGCTCTCCTTTCAATGATAAAGAGATCAACCTGAGGCCCTTCCACAATGACCAGAGGTAGTGGACACACTTCAGGTGGGGAATTGATATGGTAATAGCACTCCTGTCCCTTGGAACAGACATGCTCTGGTGAATCCAAGACACGGTGGGGAAATTCTCTTTTACTCGGGGACCCAGAATACCCTAACTGCCTACTACAAACTCTAACTCCTCTCTCAGTTTCAGCTCTGGCCATAGGCTGGGTGGCTCTGCAGTTGTAACACCTTGCCTGGTTACAGGCTTCTTGCAGCTGTTCACACTCTCTGTAATGGTCACAGTCTGCTCTTGCAGCAGTCTCTACATCCATCACACCCTTTGGACTGGGCATTTCCTTGAGCAGACACCTCTTGACAGGCACAGGAAGATGTGAAAATTAAAGTTAATATTATGGCAACAATCACAATAAAGCATTTCATGAAAATGAGCTGCCTTCATTGACTGAGGCTATCATCAAGTTATTTTGTATATCAGCATCTTGAAAACTCAAACTGTTGTGGGGAAGGAACACTTCAGTGGAATATACATATAAAACTAGGCATTGTGGCTTGATACTCTATGGACAAAAATTTTCTTCCTTCAGAATCACTACTGAAAATAATAGGAGAGTTCTGCAATGATTCTTAAGAAAAACACAGATTTGGAAAGAAAATGTTGATATTTAGATGACCTTTAAAATAAATGCACATCTTGTGACCATGTTTCAAAGCATGTTCATGGGATGATGCTGCACAGAGGTTTACTTTTTGTGACAGATGCCCACATTGATCATGGTCAATCATATTAAGTCTGGAATGTGTCTCAAACACTAAATTCTCTCTGGGTTTAAAGATATTGCAGCACTGTGGTCTCTGAAAAGAAATATACCTCTAATCTTTGCAGAATACAAAATTTTCATTTAGTGTGTAACCATGTGCCATTTCACATGTATGAATAATATTCAATGTTTATTTTTACAGCAGACATTAGTATTGGTGTTGATCAGCTAAGACAGACAACAGTGACAGGACCATTTATGGTCTTGGCACAATTACCAATTTAGGTGAGGCTCTTGGCTGGCTGAGAGCTTCTGGACTTCCTAATGTTACTGTCTGTTTCAGAGCATGCTAACCTTGGGAACTTTTGCTTTATCTGAGGAGGTATTCTTGCTTTTAGGATTTACAGATTGCTACCAGTGACAACCCTGCTGTTGTGCAAGCAGCATGGTGTTCAGCCTGATCTTGTGCACATAGCATGCTTTAGTATGTTCACCTTAACTAGAACCCTGTTATGCATTTCCCTTAATGAACTTTTATGCAAGATAGCTGCTGCCTTGCTTCATAATAAAATCATTTTCCCTGAAAGGTTGAAGACTTTGCATTCTGGTTTACAACACTTTTCAAATGAGGGTTTGACTGGCAGAGGAAAACTAAGAGGCTATTGAAGGAAAAGTCAGGAGACTCTTGAGACTCCATTTGGAATGTTTAATATAAGTGACTCTTGGCAAATTATGGGAAACTCATCTTCAGTCAGAGAACAGACAAAGATTTTTTACAGGGGATTTTGAGGGGCTCACAGTAAAATCTCTCTGAGTATATGCGAGGAGATCTTTTTGATTCTAAGTAAGCACTATCCGTGGTTCCACCCAACTGACAAATGTGTGTTAAACTCTAAGATGTGGCAGAAAAAAATGCTGGCTTTAAGAACTCAATATCAGGGAGAAATACCAGTTTGGACAAAGAAAAAGCAAAGAGCAGGGCTAAGTAGTTCATGCTGGATTGCAAGTTTCCTCCTCAATCAAGGAGAATGTAGCAATGATTCTGGGGCAAATGATGAATAAATGATCAATAATTTTCATATTCTTGTGAATTTCACGGTGGCCTGAACCTGCAAAGTTGGGGTAAAAGGGGAAGAATCTCAAGTCCCAATATTTGAATAAACAATGATTAAATTAGGATTAGGGCAAGTAAAATCATCTTTCCCATAAGTTCCAGAGGTCAGAACCAATATTGTGTAAAAGATCTAGTTATTAAATGAAGGTTGGAAAGTTCAAGTGAAGTAAATAATACACAACTGGGGATCTTAGTGAATTTCCTTAAAAAGAAAGGAAAACATATTGATCCTTCAGTATGAGCAAAAGAGGGCTAAAAAGTATGCCTCTGAAAATTCAATGCCACAGGAAGTAGTTTATAAGAGACAAAACAAAGGGAATGATGACCCATTAAAAATTGACTGTCTGAATGCTGAATGTCCCATACAATACTTAGTTCCTTCCAGTAAAAAAAAAAAAAAAGTTGATTCATCTTACAAGTTAGCACAAGATTTGAAGGCTGTCAAGCAAATCATATAGGCTGAGGTCCCTGTGGCACCAACTCCTTTCACTCTACTCAGTAACATTCCTTTTCACTGAAGATGTCTTAGTGTGATTGACTTGAAAATTGCTCTCTAGATCTATCTGCTAAACCCAGAAAGCAGAGAACTCTTGGACTACAAATGGGAAGATCCCCAGATGGAAAGAGAACACCAAGACTGACAGATGGTGTTAACCAAAGGCAAAATGATGCACCCAACTTACTTGGCCAAATTTTAAATCAATGCTTTATACAGGCAAACTGCTGTCATTCTGTGCCTGAGTTCCAACTAAAACAATATATGGATAATTTCTCATCGCCAGGAGAAAGCAGGTGAATGCATCAGTCATCACTATGGATCTGCTTAACTCATTTTTTTGTGGATGGGGAAATGCAGCTTTCTAAACTTAAGCTTCAATTATATAAAAAGGGAGGCAAAATATCTGAGACAGTTCATCAGTGAGGGAATATGCTAATAGATTTTTCTGAAAGAGTATCAGTTATTGCACATTTAACCTTGTCAAAAACCAAATTGGAGCTATGAAACTTATTAAGCCAGAAAGGGTAGCAGCATTCTCAAGATACACACACTAAAGCAAACAAAGCAAGGTTCTTTACCTCAGACTTCCAGAAAAAGCCCTGAGACTTTCCAATAATGCCCAAAGAGATTCATGCATCAGCTATATTAAAGCATGGCCTCTACTATATTCAGTGTCCTGGTCCTTCACTAGCTGCAAAAAAACCCGCGAGTCTCCTTGGTCATGGTGGATCAGGGTGGCACTCTAGCAATCCTCAGAAAGAAGGGAAAGGACAGCCACTGGTTTTACATCAACGTATGTCAACCCCCTTCAAAGGATGGCACAATCTGTAATAGTGATTGTCTTACTGGCTGGAAAAACCAAAAGTGAAATTTGGGGGAGCACCTTCAGTGACAACACACATCAGTTCAGAAACATCTCAAACCAGAGCAGCAGGCCCATGGTTTACTCTTCCCCATGGGACACCTGGTGGAGTTAGGGATTTTATAATTGGCAGATTTTGGGCCTTATAAATGGTAAGGGACAAGGAGTGATTTGCAAAGGATCAATCATACAGTCTCTTGCTTACCACTGAAACAGCTGCTTTCTGTGCAAATATTCATTCAAACCAAAAATACCATGGAAGTTTTTAGAAGGATTTTTTGAGAAAAAAAGAGAGAGAGAGAGAGAGAGAGAGAGAGAGAGAGAGAGAGAGAGAGAGAGAGAGAGAGAGAGAGAGGCACTGGTTAAAATAAGGGGCCACTTAATTTAACGAAGATAATTGACTAATCTTTTCTGATGAGGAAACTTCGTGCTGTACTACACTACACAGACTTTAAAGACATTATTAAAGACATTTCAGAGAGATTTTATCTTGTTAAAAACCATACTCTGGCGCAGTATTTTCAGTGGTTCAGGGAGACTTGCAGGTTCAGTGGGATTACCTCCTTTTGAACTGCTCTTAGGGAATGCCTTAGGCAGGACCATGACTCTCTTCCCCACAGAGCATTGGAAGACTCAAGACACTTCATATTTCAGTACAGTAGCTTGATCTTCTGCCTTCCATGCCAATGTCCGGAATGAACAGTGGTTTATATCCTAGCCAGGTGACTAATCCATCTGCCTACTAATACATCTTTGGAAGGAGCATAAGATGGTCCAGGTGCTTGCATACCAGCCACCCTTGTGAGATACATTCATGTAATGGAAGGGAATACCAGTCTCTCTAAAGTTATTTCTACTCAGTTGCCCAGTGGCTGATGGACCTCTCCTTGTTGTTCCCTTTCTCTGGAGTCACAGGTGATCAGTTCTTGTACTTGAGTATAATGAGGCCAGATCATTCAACAGTTCACAAGGCATCCAGAAGTCTTGGCCATCAGGAGCACTTTGAGTCCTTTACAAACTGACTAGACTCTGTCTTCTTTTCAGGTTTTTACCAGAAACAGGTCATTAATCTGGGATGAATGAACTGTGCACTCAAGAAAAAGCAGAGGATGTGGGCTCTATGGGGACAGAGAGAGAATGCTCTCACTCTCTCTCTTTTTTCATCCACTGATCTACTCCCCAAATGGCCATTTGTCTGGAGCTGGATCAGGTCCAGGATGGAGCCAGGAGCCAGGAGCCAGGTGCTTCTTCCTTGTCTCCCACATGTTCCATCCTCTGCTGCATCTCTTTTCACTTTAGCAGAGAACTTAAAGTGAAATGAAACAGCCACTACTCACGCTAGTGTACATATGTTAGCAACAGAGGTACAGCTTTCCACACTAAGTCAGCCCTGTTTATGCTACTGTGGGCAACAGAAATATTTCATTCTAAAATTCTGGACAATAAGGAAATGTGCCTGGTGTGGTAGCCTAACTGCTAGAGTCCTCAACTTTTGCACTTATCAGGATCCCAAAAGGGCACCAATTCTAAACCTGGTTGCACCACTTCTCATCTTTCTTCTTGCTTGTGGCCTAGGAGAGCAGTCAAGGATGGCCCAAAACCCTGCACTGATGTGGGAGATCCAGAAGCTCCTGGTTCCTTGTTTCAGATCATCACAACTCTTGCCATTGTGACATCTTGGGAAGTGAACAAGTACATGGAGGATCTTTCTGTCTGACTTTTTCTCTTACAGTTGGAATATAGCTTACAGTTGGAATGTAGCCAAGGAATCACCTCAAAGAATTAAAATTACCCTTCTAAGGAAATAAAAAGAATGGCAAGTTTTGGGCCTGGCACAATGGCTCAATAGCTAAATCCTTATCTTGCACATGTCAGGATCCCATATGGCCACCGGTTAATGCACCTGCTTCTCTACTTCCCATCCAGTTCCCAGCCTGTGGCCTGGGAAAGCAGTAAAGGACTGCCCAAAGCCTTGGGAACCCACACTCACATGGGAGACCCAGACTAATATATTGGCTCCTGGCTTCCAGTTGCCTCTGCTCTACAATCCCAGCTGCTAAAGAAACTCCACGAAGGTGCTTAATGACAGATACAAAACAACAAATGGAAGTAATGTCATCCTAAGAGATCATAGGTATTTTCAAATCTGTGCTGGGGATATGAGAAATAGAAAGAGACTTAGAACCTTCGTGGCAATTTAGAATGCAAGGCAGCACACCTGGAACTGCAAATCTGGAGGGAAAGAAAGTAGAAAATATGGGCTCAGAAACAATTATGAACTCTCCCTACATTTTGTGAAAAATCTCAATTTATGCTTTCAACTTGCTCAAAAACTCAAGTTAAAACAGATACAAAGAAAAATTTTCAGAACAAATCATGACCAAGCTAATGTAATCTTAACATGAAGACAAGACCTTGAATGTGGCCAAAGAAAGAACAGCACAGAGCATAGTAAGGTACAACCAGCAATGCATAACAGCTACTTCCCATCACATGTCATCCAGGGCCACAATCTCCCTCCTAGAATTCACTGTCCTCCTGATCTCCTCGAAACTGTGCACTCAAAGCAGGAGTAGGAAGCCAGCAGCCCCAATTGGAAAACAGGGCAGCATCACTTACTAAACCAACACAGCATACACCTGCACTGCACTTCACAGGGTTCTCAGGGAACTGGGCAGTGCTTTTGATATGCGCATCTCCACTTGGAGCTTTCAGCGCCAGAACTAGTATGTTGTTTCACACACCTTGCAGTTTACCAACCTTGGGAGCCTGTCACTGCACAGCCACCACACATGGCCAGCTCGTTCAGGCAGCTCCTTCCCCTTCTACTATTCCAGGAACACATGTCAGTCTCTGGCACCGCACAGTCTTTTGGTAAAGTGATCATGGACATTGCGCTGACTTCTTCATCCCTTCTTGGGCCAGAGGAAGCAACACCATTGTTCTGGACATGGTCTGGTGTGCAGATTTTGTCTAGATGGGGAGGCACCAGCTGAGATCCACCGCTGGGTCTGCACTCACCATCTGGGGAACACCACTCCACTCCAGGACCTTTCAAAGCCTTCTCACTGTCTCTCATCCCAGTTTGCCAGGACATGAAACCAAATGCACAAACTGTGGGTCATTTGCAGCAGAGACACAAAGCCTGGAATTCTGAGAAAAACTGGTGGACTTGTACCGGGAAATTAGAGGAGACCCTGGAAGGACCCTTCCAAGGTGTTTTCTGATGACATCATCGGAAGACTGCATTTCCCAGGAGACTCGGTTTCAGTCCTTTAGGAACCAAGGCAGAACACAAGTCCCAGAGGAGATCTAGTTATCTGGGGAAAGAGACATAGTGTGTCAAAACTGCTCTTTATGCAGATACCTGAGATTTGTGGAAATCATGGGAAATTATTAAATAGTCATAATAAATTAACTTTTTAATACTGCAATATATGCTACATTTATAAATTTGGCATTCATTTTTCACATTTAAAAGCATGAGAAGTCATATCCCTATCATACTTGATTATTGATGTTACTTTTGAATAGTTTGTTCCCATCTCGGTAACTAATTTATTAGTCATCATTGGATTAGGTTGCTTATTGGGGAACGTGTCTTTCAAATGTGTAGTAAGATAAAAGTTAGCATCCCATACTCCATTTGCAATGTAAACACATTTGCCCTGAAAACGCTAAATTCTATCATCCAGTGAGGATCAGTTTTGATATTTTTATCTTTGGGGTTCTCTGTGGTGGCCAGTAGGAGGAGCCATTTCTCTACCAATTGAGAGTTTCTCAGCTTCCTATCAGTTGAGCCACTAAGAGCTATAAGCGTGTGACCTTGAAAATCTATCATATCAACAATCATAAATATCTAAAGGACTAGATATATGAGAAAGCAATGTGCACTCCTATGTTCACTACAGCACAACCAATAATTGCGAAAACACGGAAGCAACCTAGATGCCTGTTAGCAGAAGACTGGATAAAGAAACTGTTCTTCAGCTGGGTTGTGGAATTCCACTCAGCTATTACAAAAAAATGAAAATACAGTTATTTGCAGTCAAATGGGCCAAACTGGAGACCACTATTCCTAGGAAAAAGAGCAAACTGCAAAAGGTCAGATATCATATGTTTGCTCTAACATAACAGCCACTAAAAAGACACAACAATAACAAAGAAGAGAACTAACAAATATATGTAACCCCACAATGGAAGGACACAACAAAGAGCAGACTACCAGAACTCAGGAAAAATCGACCAAATGCATCTCTACTATGAAATGAAGGTAGGCATATAATTAATTTTAAGAGATTGTGCCCTGGTGATACTCAGTGCTAACATGGTTAAGGGGTATTTTGTTCATCTTCTCAGGAAATGGCTCTGTGTTGTTTCAATTTGCAGTTTTCTGGTGTCAAATTTAATTATTTCTCCTGTTCTTTGTAAATATCTGAGGCTGTTACTGTCCCTTTCACCAATGTTATTGCTTCATCTCATGAGTAATGATGATCTGGTCTTTAGTGTAATTCCTTTCACACCACATGGGCCATGCACTGGTGTCAGTTCCTACATGAAGGTCCTTGATACTTTGCTCCACCACTCTAGTAACACAATAATATTTTGTTGCATGTTCACTAATGTTTTGTGGATCAAAGCTTATTATTTTTCCCCCTGTTATAGACTGTGTACACTGGCTCTGTGTTTAAGGGGATGCATAGTGAAGTGCAACAGAGACTGATACAAGGGTGGACTTGCAGAGAAATGGCTCCAGATGTCCTGACAGCAGGCTGTTGGACCCTCCTACATTGTCCACACCTGCACTGTCAGGAGATACTTCAATGGCAGCATGATGGACTTATGTCTATTCATGAAAGACCCATTGTGAGCTAGAGGGAAAATCAGTGAGGAGGGGAGGGAATTTGGCAAGGGGGACAGGAAATCCATATGCTTATTAAACTGCATCACAAAATAAAATTTTAAAAATCAATTGAAATAAGGATATTGAAAAGATTTTTAGAAATGTTGCAGACTGGTTTGTTTAATTAGCACATACATCTGAATAATTTTTGAGAAAAGTACCAACAGCATGTTTTGGAGAAAGGCAAGTCTTCAATAAATGCTCATGTCCACACTAAAAGTATATATATAAAATAAAAGTATATTCCAACCAAATAAAAATTATCTCTAGCTGAGCCCAACACCTAACTTCATTGCTATAAACTACATAATTGCTAGAAAAACCATGAGGAAAGATATTTAAAAACAATGATGAAAACGATTATTTTTAAATAAACTCGCAAAACTCAGGCAATAAAAGCAAAAGTAAAAACAATTAAATTATACACAAATCAGAAATGCCTGAATGCCAAGGAAACATCAAAAGAGTGAAGAGACACATGACAGAATAGGGGATTCTTGCAAGCTCCTTATTCAACAAAGTATCCACATGCACAACAATCAATCAAGTAAATAAATGGCACAAAAATCTCACCTGAAAATTCTCAATAGAACAAATGGAAATGGACAACAAATATAAGGGGGGAAAACTGCTTAATATAACTGGCTATGAAAATGCATTTTGTAACCACATGGTGGCGCTGTGCATGATAGGCTAAACCTGCACTTCTGGCATCTCATATGTGTGCTGATTCAAGACCTGACAGCTTCCTTTCAAACCAGCTTTCTGCTAATGTCTTGGAAAGCTTCAGAAGACAGCTTAAAATCGTGGGTCACTGCATCCACTTGGGAAACCCCATGTTGTTTGTTGTTGGTTTTGGATCATTTCAGCTCTGGTTGTTGTGATATTTTGGGGAGTGGACCAGCAGCTGGAAGATCTCTCTCCCTCTATCTGCCATCCCTGGATGATTATGGCCTTTCATCCCTGTCTGCCGGCAGCCATCAGGTAAGCCAGGCTGGGTGCCAATGAGTACATCCAAGAACAATGGAGAAGGAACAGTCAGATGTGATGCTCTTTCTCTTTAGAGTCCACGGTGGGCAGCACCTTTAGCTGGCCGTGTGGTAGAGTGCCATGCTCCACTGGGCTGCAGACAGAAATACATGGCCAAGCAGGGTTATATCATATGTAAGATTCCTGTGCAGCATCATGTCCACAAGCACACAGTCCATAAGTTGCAACCTACAGCAAGCCTGCATATTATGCTGTGAACCAGCCAAGTGCACAAAGCCTTCATTCTGCTGCCAAGGGATGAGCCGGGTGCCTCCATGGAGCTCCAAGAATCCATGTGCATTCTAATTCCTGTTTCTCTTTCTGGATATGCATGTCATTGGTATCCTGGTAAAGGTTACATTGAAACCAAATTGCTTTGGTTAGTGCAGATATTTTAATAATATTAATTCTTCCAATCCACAAGCAAGAAAAAAAAACTTGCTTGGGCCCGGCGCGGTGGCGCAAGTGGTTAAGTCCTCGCCTTGCACGCCCGGGATCCCATATGGGCGCCGGTTCTAATCCCGGCAGCCCCGCTTCCCTTCCAGCTCCCTGCCTGTGGCCCGGGAAAGCAGTCGAGGACAGCCCAAGGCTTTGGGACCCTGCACCCGCGTGGGAGACCCGGAAGAGGCTCCTGGCTTCGGATCGGCATAGTATCGGCCCGTTGCGCTCACTTGGGGAGTGAATCATCGGACGGAAGATCTTCCTCTCTGTCTCTCCTCTCTGTATATCCGCCTTTCCAATAAAAAATAATAAAAATAAATCTTTAAAAAAAAAAAAAAAAAAACTTGCTAAATATTGTACATCTTTTGTAATTTCTTTTGTCATTGTTTTATCCCTTTCAATACACAGAATTTTGGCTTTGGCTAAATTTATTTTTAAGGCAATGTGGATAACATTTCTTGAGTTTTCTTTCAGTAAGCTCATCATTAGCAGACAGAACAGCGACTATTTCTCTATGTTGATTTTCTAACCTGCTACATCATTTAAGTTTACCAATTCTAACAGCCTTTTTGTGGAGAATTTAAGCTTTTTCATGCTTAACATAATGTCAACTGCAAATGTGATTACATTTCTTTCTCATTTGATGTCATTTAGTACAAGAACCAGAAAACTTCCTAAATTTTCATGCCAATGCTTTGCAGACTTCCCTGAATCAGAGTGAGGTAAGTGATCATGATTGTCTCCTTCTATATCTGGAATACATCTTAGCTCACTGTACTATGATACTGGCCCCCAGTACTTCTGGCTTTAATACAATGGTCCCCTACACATTAAATCACCCCTTTACCTCCCTAGACAGCTGCGCAGGCATTGTTAATAAGCACTAAAATGTATACATGCCCCATTTCATGGTAACTCTAAGTGTAGCTTTGGGAATGTTGTAACACTGTAGAACACTTAGTTCTCTGAGCATGAGAACCTTTTTGCTGTTGAAATATGGTCTTCAGACTGAAACAGGTTTTGACATATGGAAACACTATCTGAAGAGTTTCTGTCATATGTGTTTTGTTTGAGCAAAAAGAACACGCATCTTTCAGAGAAACATTTTACAGATTGTGACCTTATGCTTTTTAATCTTTTCAAGATTCACATGTGAGGGACTGGCGTGGTGATTGGATGGGCAGCTTGTTGTGGCATTCCTTATGTGCTCAGGTTCAAGTCTAGGCTGCCCCATTTTGATTCAGTTCCCTCCCAATGCATTTGGAAAAGCAGTAGGAGGAGCAGAGATAGGAGAGAAAGAGAGAGAGAAAAGGGAGAGAAGGAGAGAGTTCTCCCTACTGTTGATTCACTCCCCCAGATGGCTACAATGTGGCTGCCAAGAGCCACACGCCTGGGCCACCTTCTGCTGCCTTTCCCAGACCCTGAGCAGTGAGCTAGGTCAAAAGTAAAGCACAAAGCAGACACTTCATCCTACGAATGATGCTGGTGTCACAGGGGATGGCATTTACCTCTGTTAAAGTGCCACTACAGCAGTCCCATCATAGGTGCCATTCTAAGAATTTAAGGAAGCTTACCATTATACCCTTCCTCCCCACCTCATTTCCGCCTTCTCTCCTCATTTCTTTACTCTTTAAAGATATATTCAGCTTGATTTGGAAGACAGAATTTGAAGAAAGAGCCAGAGTTGTGTTCATCTGTAGCTGGGAGCCAGAAGTTTTTTATGGTTCTACCACATGGGGGCATCATCCTCCACTGCTTTCCCAGGATCATTTGCAGTGAGCTGAATTGCCAATGGAACAGCCTGATCTCAAGCCTGTGTCCACATGGGATGCCAGCTCAGTGGGTAATGAGTTAGACAACTAAGCCACAGTGCCAGCCCCCATACTTGCTTCAAGTAGTCTTCAGCTAATGGACAGCTGTGTTGACTTTATATCTCAAACTGCCATTTGAGCTGCTATAAACATAGCAGTACAGAGAACTTTCTTTAAATGCAAATATAATTTCAGTTAGCTAAATGTCCAGGAGTGAGCTGGCTGAGTTGTACTGTTGATCTCTGGGAAATCTCCAAACTGTCCTCCCTGGTGGCTTTACTGGTTTACATTCCCATCAACTGTGTATTGGCGTCTAGTATATTTGGAGTTTTGGGTGGTCACCTTTACAAATGGAATGATGTTGAATCTGAGCCCCTGTCATTTAAGAACAGGACCCAGGCTACTGTCTGTCACCCTTAATTTAAGAACTGTTTGCCATCCCTTTCTCAAAAGAATGCACTGAATTAGGGAGTTTTCCAGCTGTCTTATAAAGTTTTAATGACAGGGCTCAGGGAATCTCTTGACTCTCCAATAGGTAAGAAACATGACAGATAATGTTGTCTTGCAGTGATTTATGTAGGGGAATTGCAGTCTGGGCAGAATGTAACCCTTACCTTCATGTAACGCAGACCAGCTGCAGCCCACATGGCCACTGTAAATTTCTAAAGAGCATGGATCATTGACTGGTCAAGCAATCAGAAGCTCTACTGACAAACCAGAAATTGCTCAGCCAGAGAAAATTCCAATGTTGAGCCATCACTTTCAGGGATCCAGGCATTAAATAATAGCTCATCACTCCTTGCTCTTCATTTTGCAATTTAAAAATCCCCATTTTCTTGCAGCACTCCAATGTTGGTGATTGATTGTATTAAACCAGACGTAAGGGTCCAGTTTATGGGTGTTCTAGAACAATGCCTCCAAACGGTTAGGAGTGTTGTTTGGCAACCATGTAAAACCTCATAGTGATTTTGATTTGCATTCTCCTGATGCCTTTAAAAAAAAAGATTTATTTTTATTATTTTATTATTGGGAATGTGGATATACAGAGAGGAGAGACAGAGGAAGATCTTCCGTCTGGTGAATTCACTCCCCAAGTGAGCGCAATGGCCGATGCTATGCCGATCCAAAGCCTTGGGCCTCTTCTGGATCTCCCACGCGGGTGCAGGGTCCCAAAGCCTTGGGCATCCTCGACTTCTTTCCCAGGCCACAGGCAGGGAGCTGGAAGAAAAGGGGGACGCCAGAATTAGAATCGGCGCCCATATGGGATCCTGGGCGTGCAAGATGAGGACCTTAACCACTGCGCCACCTCGCCGGGCCCTCCTGATGCTTTTTGAGCATCTTTTCTCGCATTTGTTAGCTATTGGAGATTTTCATACTTTTTGCAAAAGGCCTAATGGAAGCCAGAAGGGGTACAGGGCTTCAGAGCAGCTCAGCTCTCCAGCGTGGACACTAGGGTAGTCTATTGTCTGATGGAAGGTCTCTCCTTCTCTATAAGTCTTCTTTTCAAGTAAAAACAAATGCATGTTTAAACATCTGTGCATATCTTTAGCCCATTTCTTTCTTTTTAAAGATTTATTTGTCTCAATGGAAAGTCAGATATACAGAGAGAAGGAGAGCCAGTGGGAAAGATCTTCCATCCAATCGTTCACTCCCCAAGTGACTGCAATGGACAGAGCTGAGCTGATCCAAAGCTAGGAGCCAGGGCCCAAACGCTTTTCACTATTTCTTGACTGCTACCCCAGGCCACAGGCAGGGAGCTGGATGGGAAGTGAGGCCACTGGAATATGACCTGGTGCCCATTTTGGATCCCAGCAATGTGCAAGGTGAGGATTTTAGCTGCTAGGCTACTGCACCAAGCACATTAGCCTGTGCCCTAACTGAATTGCTTGATTGAGACTTTTGACAACAAACTGAACTTCATGAATTAGCTACAAATGAGGCACATGTACATGTTCTTCCAGCAGAGTTCATGCAGCTTGGAAAACACGATGTGCTTTGTGCTGTGCTCATTAGGCAAGGATGCTGCAATAGGCCACAGAGAAGGAAGCAGGATGAACACAGTGTCAAATGCCATCCTGTTTTATGATCTGTTTCATGACACACCTGCAAGAAAAGGACATCTTCAGGTAGCACTCTTCCTGACACTGTGTGCTTAGCTCTATATGTGCTAAGCTTAGAAAATCTGCAACATTCCCAGAGAGAAATAGATCAAAAAGTTCTGCTCATGTACATAGAGCTCAGACCTTCAGGTAGGATTCTTGTAGGCAGAGCTCTTGTCATTTTTGGATATTTGCTGCTGAATAGCACAAAAGTTCCTTTTGTTTTTAAGGTACTCTGTACTTAGGAACCAAGTATATAAAGAACCTTGATGGGTTGACAAATACATATCCTGAACATACAGTAACAATGGGCATCTTTGAGGTAACACTCATCTAAACAGCAGTCTTGTACTTTTCAGAATGTTACGCATTTAGGATCACATGCACAGAGGGTCAGGCACAGCCATCAGACATAGGTTTACCTTGTGCCCTCAGTGTTGGTAGGGTTACAGAAAATTAAGGCTTTAAAGCTTCACAGAGATCTGTGGGAGACCTCTCTGAACAAGGACCATGCCACATAAATATATCCTCACATTTAGCAGGTGCAAATAAATGAAGATGCACACCAAAGTATGTATGCATTGTATATCAAATATTGATATACTATGTACACACATCCTACTTATAAACATCTGTATGTATTTATAAATATATATAGCTGAGAAAATGTTTAAGGGCTGAGGGCAATGGCTCAGTGGCTATATCCTCATCTTGCATGAACCTGGCACCAGTTCATGTATTGGCTGCTCCACTTTTCACTCAGCGCCCTGCTTGTGGACCATGAAAGCAGTGGAGATGGCCCAAGGCAATGGTACCCTGCACCAATGTAGAAAACCTGGAAGAAGCTTCTGGCTCCTGGCTTCAGATTGGCTCAGCTCCTGAGATTGTAGCCACTTGGGGGTTGAACCAGTGGATAGAATGTATCTCTCTTTGTCTCTCCTTCTTACTGTGAAATTGATTTTCTAATAAAATTTTAAAAAAACATTGATAAAAGAAGTGCTAAGAAAAAAAGGAAAATATTGGGCCCAGTGTCATAGCCTAGCTGCTAGAGTCCTTACCCTGCATGAGCCAGGATCCATTATTTGTACTGGTTCTAATTCCAACAGCCATACATCCCATCCAGCTCCCTGATTGTGGCATGGAAATATAGTGGAGGATGGCACAAAATCTGGGGACCCTGCACCTGCATGAGAGACCTGGGGGAAGCTCCTGGGTCCTGGCTTTGTCTTGGCTACCACTTGTCTTTCCAGTAAAATTAAAATAAATGTTTTAAAAAGGAAAATGTTTAACTAAACATGAACATATCCAGATATTTGCATAAAAATCTGCATTTATTTATATACCCATGTTTCTCAATAAGAAGATGTGTGGTGTTTATTTACACCAAATAAGTAGCCCTCAACATAATTTGTCATGTTCATGGTCACAAATGCAGGTATGCACTGACTAAATTACATCAGTACAAGCCAAACGAAAGCTCATAAATGAGTGCATGGAGCTCTGTACATCAATATAGGCTCTAGGAAATAATAAAGCAGACAAGCATTCTGAAGTCATCAGCAGAGGTCAGCGGCTCTGCTTTGCCTCTTGTGGAAACTTTTTGTGTAGAAACAGCCAGGGGACATTTAGCTACTTTCTGGAACTTTGAGAGCTGACAGAACCACATCAAGCCAGAGAGCCCAGCCCAGCCAAGGGGTATCCCTCCCAGCGAGAGCTGGCCTTGTTTCCTATGGAGTCCCTCCAGGAAGAGACACTTGCATACAACCAGTTCATCTTTAAGGAAACAAAAGGCTTTATTTTATTATTATTAGAAAACCAGCTTGCTCTACTGTATACAGAAGAAGAAACACAGAGAGGAAGATCCTTTGCCTGATGAGTCACTCCCCACATGACCGCAATGGCTAGAGCTGTACCAATCCGAGGCCAGGATCCCGCAGCTAGCTTCAAGAAGATTCTTGATTTTCTCTTTCATTTCTTCAGCTACACGTTAATCATTCAGTAGTATGTTATTTAACTTCATGGTGTTGTCAATTTCTTTTTGCTTCCTGTTGTTGATTTTGTATTGTAGCTTTTCATTTAAGGGATGCATAGTAACTGTGGACACTATCATATCCAGATATTAGGATGGAATGCAGCATGCATCTGTACTTCTGGGTCAAAGATGGGCTCCCGAAAAACCTGTAACTATATCTTGACAACAGGATGCTGGACTCTCTGCCATTGTCTATGCCCACAATGATAGACTTATGAATATTTATAAGGATCTATACTATTGTATTAATATTGGGGAACTCAGTGGGGTATAGGGGATTTGAGAGGAGAGTAAGGAAAATGCCAGGGCCTATGAAACTGCATCATATAATAATAATAATAATAATAATAATAATAATAATAATAATAATAATAATAATAATTTTTAAAATTCCTTGAAAAATCTATTAGAATTTTTTCATAAATTTTATTGCAAGTTTTCACAGAGAATACAAAACTAAGACAAAATATTTTGAATAGCTATGATTAAAATGATAAAACTAGATAAACATTTAATGATTTATACTTTTTAAATTCCCATATCCATTGTTTAAATTCACACTTGAATTGACTTGTTTTGAGTAATATTGGCTGAAAAGCTGAGCCTCACTTGAGACTCTTGTGAGAAAAGGCAGTTTCATGTGTGGATTTGGACTGATGGGCGTCCAGAAATCAAGTGCTAACACTTTGGGTCCCCCATGGTTATACCCTAGGATTAGTACCATAGTCACAAGGGAAGTACCTAACTTACCACAGCAATGAAGGTTACCAGGCACATTCAGGTGATCTGGAGCAGTTAAGCAATCACAGAGGCAGCCCCTAAGGAGCACTGGTGACCTCACAGCCTGCGAGTGGGGTTCCTGCAGTAGCCATGAGCTGGCCATCCTCAGTAAGACCCAGGTTTTCAAGTTGCAGACTCAATGTACCTGGGGCTGTAGCATTAAGAGATTGGGATATTAGACTCATGCAGTTATCATTTGGGTCAATTCTGTGAAAGGAAACTCCACGGGCTAGTAAGCATTGGTAACACAGGAAGCATTCTTATCCACATAGGATCCTCTTGCCCTGTCCTGCCTTACTCTTGTACACCTAGGTCTCACGCACAGGTGTCCATCCAGGCAATATCGAGATGACTCATTGAGAGATGTTTCCCTCAATCTGTTGCCTGTGTCTGGGGAAGGCTCCACTCCACACTCCAATCTCATCATTCCACCTTCAGCTTCAAGATCAACTGCTCCACCTTCAGCTTAAGATGTCTTTCCCCAGACTCACGCACAACTCCTTTGATCCCCAGGTGTCACAGGTCTTGAGCTAAGCACACCCTGAGGTATGGACAGATGGGAAACCTGAAACGGATACTGCAACTCCCATACAAACCACACTGAAAGGGCCAGTGCTGTGGCGTAGCAGGTAAAGCTGCTTATGTAGTGCCAAGCATTGAATAGGACATGAATTCAACTCCTGGCTGCTGCGTGTAAGCCCAGCTGCCTGCTGATATCTATAGAAAAGGGGCTGAAGAAAACCTAAAACTCACAGAGAAAACCCAGATGAAACTTACAGTTCTTGCCCTTGGGCTGGACAGATATGGTCATTGTTGCTGTTTAGAAAGTATTATCCTTCATAACTGTAAAAGTTCCTTTACTCCTCCTTTATGCAGTTAATTCCTGCTTTTACAAATTTTATTTTATATTAAAATATTGCTTCCTCATTTGGGAGGGATGCATGTGCATATGTGCCTCAGATCAGTGAAGGGAAGGTCGAGATATGGAGGATGATGGGTGGGTGAGATAAATGTTTCAATGTTTTGCATTTTCTCCTGTGTCTTCTGGGGAGGTGAAAACAGAGGCAGAGTTGAACCTGGGTGCCACTACCTCATGGCCTGGGGATGGAGGATAGTCATTTGATGACACCTTAAAAACTCTGATGTCTGGCAGCATGTCCTGTAGATGTTTCTTGAGTGACTTTGACAGTCTCAGATGTTGTAGATTTCACTTCTCCAGGATTGAGAGAGACTTTTCACATGACAATGTCCATCTGACTGCCTCCATAGTCTCAGACACTTACTGCATAGTTTGAAGAAGACACTGTCCAAACTCTTCTGCTTTCTATCCTCTGATGAGACACTCACTATCTTCTGCTAGCCCTGATGAGTTAGTTGCTGTTTCCCTTGTTTGTCCTTTCTCCCTGCTCAGATAAGAAGAATTGAGGAGGCCTAGATCCAATATGTGCATCCCAAGTGGGAGAACAGAGCTTGTGATTTTTCTTGAGGCCAGAGTTTGAGTCCAGCAGTCTAGCTGGGGAGTTCTCAAGAAACCTTGCTTAGGATGATTTCAGACTTGGCTTTTGTGTGCACCAGCAAGTGCAGGAGCAGGCTGAATCTGTAACTACACTTGCCAGGCAGCTGCCCATTCAGATCTGTCCCAAGCCCCACCTCTCAAACTAATGGGTGCTGTAGGCTAGTCCCAACCAGACTATGACAGGCCACATCATCACACACACCAGTCAGTGCTATACCCCAGTTGGGACAACTCCTAATAACTCCCACAGGCCCACCACAGCTCTACTTTTTAATGCACTGGCATGTGTTGTGGTCTACACCAGGTCCATTCCATATCCTACCCTATAGCTTCTCCTATAGATACTTTTGGCTATGTACCTTCATTCAGTCTACCCACCCGCATACCAGGGTCACATGTATGCCACATCTTTCTTGTTCTGCCTGGTCCAAGCTGATGCCAGGTTCTCAGTCTCACTAGTAGAAGCTGCAGGGTAGCAGGAGAGTAATCACAGTTCTCCTACCAACTTCAGATCCTGCACTTGCCCAGGGTAATGCACTTTGACCTGATATGATTGCTCCATCATGTTTCTCGACGGTGAGCACTACAACCAGTTCCATCTGGCCTGCACCTGGTCTGTGTTTATGTGCACCAGTTAATACAGCCCTGCCCCAAACCCAGTCTACTTGCTCGCTGGCAGGTCTTGCAGACAGTCCACTCCAGTCCAAGCTCTCATACTAACTAGTGGAAGCAGTAGCATAGTAGAGAAGTCCCTGAGGCAGAAATAGCCACCACACAGAGGGTTCTTTATGTAAGACAACTTCCACTGCCTGACCTAGAGGCCCAGAGACAGTCAGATGGGTGGGAAATGAATGCAAATCATCCTGTGGGGGATCTGTCAGCAACTCCATTAGTCTCAGAAAATTCTCAGTCTCTCCTTCGACAAGACAGGAGGTGGCTGTCTCAAAGGGGAGCCCCCCACCCAGGTCACTGACAATACATAAGTCCGTTACGAAGGGGAAGAAGAGAACAGAGACTTGTCCAGTTGTGGGGAGTTGTTCCATATCAATATGCCTGTCAACGGACTCCTGGACCACAAGCCAAGAGAGGAGGCTGAATGATCCAGGTGCATTTCCCTCACACAGAGAACATTCCTACAAGACATACTGACTGTGGGGAGGAAAGCAGAAAGTGGAAGAATTTCAGGCATCATTGTGTTGCTTCCTGATAGGAGAGAGTGGGAAAGTCCAACACAGGGTGCAATGATGCAATAGTGCGACTGAGTTTATTTGTGACCAGTGGAGACTGCTCTTCCCTACTGGGCACACAGTGGGAGGGCTCCAGAGCTGAGAATCCAGTGTCCCCTTTGCTCTGCTCTCTCTCCATGATTCAAGCTGTTTTGTGCCCACATCCCTACTTCCCCCTTGCGAGTATTCCAAATCATGTTTTCTTGTATTTGCATTTTCCCTGGAGAGCTACAGGTGGCTCTAGTGCTGCCTCAGGGGGTCTATCACTGTGCAAATGTCTTTGAGTGAGTTACACTCTAAAGAACCAAGAGGTCCGGGGCTCCCCTGACTTTTAAAGCTTCTTGTAGCTTCCTAAAGAAGAACCTGAAGCAAGTGACAGTGGGGAGCAAGAATCCCAAGGATGTAACTCAAATGACCAGAGTACAGGAAGTCTGAAGTAAGATTGTTATTTCAGTTACTGGAAAAAAGGTTCAATTCCTTTCCCAAGTCTGCAGTTAGTCTAGTGAATGGAGCACTCAAGGAATGTTAATCTCCTGCAGAATCCAGCCAAGAAAAGCTACAGATAACCAGGATTATGAAGAGTAAATGGTAATTCTAATGAAGTGATGGCAATTTTAGAAAGCGGTTTTAGATTGTAAAAAGCTTCTACAGAAGTTGGTCATATTCCTGCACTGAGATACTGCTGTATCTCCTTGTGGGTATGTCTTAAAAGCTCTGCTTTAAATGATGGGCAGAGAAAAGTACATTAGGTGAGTGAAGCAAAAGTGAGGGCTGTGGTCACGCTACACCAGAGTCCATTTGCTGTCACTTACCTGTTGGTCAAACTCATTCAACCCATGCCTGCCAGCTCCTGGTGATCTGGAGCTTCACATAACTTGTGGCAGCTGGCTTACAATCTTATGGGTGTCAAAAGCTATGACACCCCCAACACACACTCATGCACCACAACATCCCCATTGGCAACTGCTTGCTACTCCAGGAATCCAAGAAGCATGATAGAAGCTGTCCCGATAGTTGTACCTTGCTGAGCAGGGTGCAAACTTCATACAGGGGACAACCCTAATGGTGAGTAAAAGCATTCTCGATGGGTCCCCCCTTGTTCCACCTAGATGAATGTGGTCTCCAGAGTGGCTCATGTGGTGTCAGTTGTGGCACAGTGCTATGGCCGTGTTTTGCCTGCATGACTTAAAAGAGAATCACAATGAAACCACAACCAGAGTGCCACCATTTCTTAGTAACACTGGCAAAAAGCCCTGGGCTTCACAATATTTTCAGCATATTGACACACTTCCACTCGGAACACACCCAACACCCAAACACACTCGGATAGCTAGTTTCCACGGAGGCTGGACATCCTCCCTGGTAGGGCCTGTGGGGATGTGTATGCATGTGGATTTTGGCGGATTGCCTAAAGGGGGCAGACCACAGAAAACAGAGCTTGAGCCACCTGCCTTTCTGCACTAGGACAAAAGGGGCTTGTCTGTCGCCATGGCATTTCTATGCAGCTGAGGCCGTAGAATTCCAGTAGAGTTCTGACCAGGCAATTGCTAAGTGGATGGCTGGAAAGGCCATAGAGCCTTGTGAGGTCACAGAGGGGCAGCCAATTGGGAGACGCCCTGTACCTGGACAACTTCATGGGCTTGGGTGAGTGAAGTAAGAGAGAGGTCTGAGGTCATGCTTCACCAAATTTAGTATACTATCACATGCCTGTTGGTCCAACTTATGCATCCCCAATGCCTGTGAGCTTCTTGTCACCTGAAGTTCCACACCACCTGTGGCAGCTGCCTTACAATCATATGAGTGTCAAACTGATACAATGCGACAACCTAGACACCTACACATCGCGCACACTCCCCTTTGGCAACTTCTTACTGCTCCATCAATCCAAAATGCACGACAGCTTCTGCCATATGTCTGTCACTCTTGGTTGGACCTCGCTGAGCAGGTCAAACACTTCATACAAGGAAGAGCCCCAACACTGTCAAACCATTCTGATGAGTCCCTTGCTGTTCTACCTAAAGGAATCTGGCCTCAATATTGGCTCAAGGACTTTCTGTTGTGGAACAGAGCTATGGCCATCCTCTGACTATGTGACTCTAACTAAAATGATAATGAAACCAAAACCGAGAGGAAATGCTATCCTAGTAACAGTGTTGCAAAAGTCCTGGATATGCTCTCTGGTAGGGACAATGGAAATGTGTGTGTGTGTGTGTGTGTGTGTGTGTGTGTGTGTGTGTGTGTGTGTGTGTGTGTGCGTGTGTGTGTGTGTGTGTGTGTGTGTGTGTGTCTTGGAGGTGCAGGTATGGAGAGGCATTTTGGGGAAGAACAGAGAAGTCAGAACTCGAAAAACAGATGCAAGATTTCTGCCCCAGGAATAAGGGTCTTGTTAGTCGCCAGGGCTTTACTAGAATGCTGAGGCTCCTTTTCTGCCCACCCCTGACACACACACACATCCTCTCAGGACCCCCCAGGGTGGATGTGCTCACCCTGCTCATCAAGGACCAAGTATGTGGGGACAGAAATGGCCATGCATCCCCAATTCCTGGAGTAGCAAGCTGTTGTATAATGGGGTGTGAGAGTGCATGTGTGTGAATGTGTGGCTGGGCCGTTGTATCAATTTGACGTCCATAGGATGGTAAGGCAGCTGCCAGAGGTGGTGTTGTGCTCCGGTTGAGAGGAAGATATAAGATATGACTGTGGCTGATTAGGACCAATAGGCAGGGGATAGCACAACAACTTTAGTGGGGTGTGACTACAGTCCTCGCTCTTGCTTCACTCAACTCAGCCCATAGGCTGTCCCTGTGAAGGGGGCATCACATTTGACTCCCACTCCATGACCTCTTTGGGCTCTGTGGTCATACCAGCCATCCAATCAGCAGCAACCTGGTCATAAGTGGCCCGGAATGCTATGGCTTCAGCAGTGTAGAAATGCCATGGCAACAGACAAGCCCCTTTTGTCCCGGTGCAGAAAGCTGGCAGGTGTCTCAAGCTCTGCTTTGTCTGGTCTTCAGCACAACCCCTAAGCCTAATGAACACACACTTACAACCCCACAGGCCCTACGAGGGAAGATGTCCGGCCTCCGTGGAAACCACCTATCCGTAAATGTATGTGGCTTTGGTGCCTATTGAGTGGGAGCGTGCCAATTTGCTGAAAACGGAGTGAAGCCCAGGGCCTTTGCAACACTCTTACTAAGAAAGGGACTCTCCTGTGTTGTTGTTCCATTATCACTGTGTTTGAAGTCACTTGGGCAGAGGATGACCATAGCCCTGTTCCACAATATAGAGTCCTTACACCTATCTGCAGACCACATACATCTAGGTATCACAGGGAGGGATCAATGAGAATGGTTTGACTCAGCATTTGGGTTGTCCCTTGTATAAAGTGTGCACACTGCTCAGTGTGTTGGAACCATTGCTGACAATTACATGACAGAAGCTCTTTTTCATATTGGATTCCTGAGGTAACAAGCAGTTTCATAAGGACGGTGCATGTATGTGTGTGATGGTGGGTGGTTGTAGCAGTTTGATGGCCATAGGATTGTAAGGCACCTTCCATAGGTGGTGTGGAGCTGCAGATCAAAGGAATCTCTTGGGCATGGGGGTGGATGTGTTGGATCAACAGGCAAGTGACAGCACAACAACTTTGGTTGACCGTGATCTCAACCTCACACTTGCTTCACTCACCTAAGCCTGTAAGGCTGTCCCAGGTACAGGGAGCATCCTGATTGGCTGCTCCTCTATGACCTCACAGGGCTCTGTGGCCATACCAGCCATCCACTCAGCAGCCCTTTGGTCATAAGCGGCCTGGAATGCTACAGCCTTAGCATTCTGGAGAAGCCATGGCGACAGACAGACCCATTTTGGCCTGGTGCTGGAAGCAGGAAGGTGGATCAAGCTCTACTTTCTGTGATCTTACCCCCAAAACCCCTCCAAGCATACCATGACACAGACACACATATCCCCACAGGCTCTACTAGGGAGGATTTCCAGCCTCTGTGGAAACCAGCTGCCCATTAGTGTATGGGGTTCTGGTTCCTCCTGTGTGGGAGTGTGCTAATAGGCTGAAAACGTCATGAAGCCCATGAATTTTACAACACTGTTACTAGAAAAGCATTTTTCCCAGGTTGTGGTATACTTTTCATTTTCTTTAAAGTCATGTAGCCAGAGGATGGCCATAGCCCTGTGCCACAACTGACACTACTTGGGCCACTATGGAAACCACATTCATCTAGGTGGAACACGGAGGGACCCACGACATTTTTTTTTTTATTTTTGACTCAGCCTTGTGACTGTCCCTTGTATGAAGTTGCTGTCCTTCTCAGCGTGGTGCTACTATGGGAGACAGATACATGCCAGAAGCTGTCATGCACTTAGATTCCTCGAATAGCAAGCATTTGCCAAAGGGGGTATGTCGGGGTGCATGCTTGGGGTGTTTAGTGGTTCGTTGTAGCAGTTTGATGCCCATAGATTTGTAAGGCAGTTGCCATAGGTCTGTGGAGCTCCAGATGACAGGGAGTTGGCAGGCATGGGGGTCAATGTGTTGGGCCAACAGACAGGTGACAGCACAGGAACTTTAGTGGAGTGTGATCTCAATCCTCACTCTTGCTTCACTCCACTAAGCCCATGAGGTACAGGGAGCATCCTGGTTTGCTGCACTCTGTGTCCTCACAGGGCTCTGTTATTATACCAGCCATATATTCAGCAGCTCCCTGGTCATATGCAGCCCAGAATGCTAGGCTGGAATGCTAGCTAAGATGGCTGACCTAGGATTACAGTCATAGTAGGGCTGCCGTGAATGAGGGACCAGGCACAGCTGAAAGAAATTCAACAGACCAAGGAACCATAGGAAAGAGAACTGGATTCTCCCTGAACATCGAGCAGCCAAGAAGAACTCCATTATTTGGTAGGTGTCCTAAGAAACAATGCAGGAATCACTGCGACCTGTACAGAATGTGGTGAGTCAACGTGGGAAAGAGGTGCACCAGAGGGAAGCCCAACCAACCCAGGGTGGACGGATACAGCTGGACAGTTGGCTTTTGTTAATGTCTCCACCAGCAGGGACCCCTTCTCTTTCCCCCTGTGGAATCTCCCGAGCTGTGAGCAGTGAGACTGCTTGGTTCTCCAAGTGGCACGGGACTCAGGTGGTATTTGTCTTTAAGGTTTTGTGGCACTGGCTCTGGCAGCACTGGAATGCCTGGGGTCCTGCCGAGCTAGGGGCTGCTGTGAACAAGAGCCTATCAGATCTAGCTACCTGAGAGAAACATTTGGAGCCTGACCCTGTTCGTTGCCCCTACCCCAACCCCACGAAATTCTCCAAGTTTGAGCCTGTGTGAGAACTGAACACTCAAACTAGTGTGGGGGCTGGATGTAGCGCTCCCATAATCCCAGTAGTGCTACATCAGTGGAGAGTGCAGCTTCACTTTCTCTGTGGGACTAGCACTAAGTGGCCCATCCGCACAACAGTGCTAGACTTTCACTTCAGAGCAGCATCCCGCTGCTAAATACCAGAGAGCTTTGAGGTGGCGGACACCTGTGGAGAGTGTAGCTTCACTTTCTCTGCAGGTCCCAGAGCACTCCAGCACCTGAGTTTCACGACAGAGCAGCACCCTGCTGCTAATCGCCTGAGGGCATCAAGATGGGTGTTAGTGGCTTCGGCATCTTCACTTTCTCTGAGGGACAGTGCTGGGTGGACGCTCAGCACACCAGTGCTTGAATTTCAAATCAGGATAGGGCCGGGCAGCTCCACAATTGCAGGCTCTGTGGCAGTGGCCTCGACAAACATAGCTAGAGTCCCAAACATACCATACTCCCTCACAGGCCTGAGGGGCATTGTCGGTCACCCAAATCCGTCCAAACCAGAATCATGGAGTGCTGAAGCTACAAAGTGCTGCTACTACAACCTAGCCTGAAGACACACACAGGAAGAAGGCACAGACAACAGACCTTAGAGAAACCAAGCTACGGAGGACAATATACACCCAGGGATTAACAGGCAACTGCCACCAAATGGCTCCAACAGGATATAAATAAATTCTCTTCTGCATGCAAACAAAAAAGCAGGAGCAGACTCACACCTACCACAGACTACTGCACTGAGACCAGAAATTGTGAATAAACAAACCAGAGGATGTATCCTCCCAGTCAAGGAGAAACAATAACGCAATGAGACGAAGCATTAGAAAAAGCAATGATTCAAATGAGAGAGCCAGAACCCTATGAAAAAAAAAAGACCAAAAGCCAATAAGTAGATTGGAGATGCAAGATGAAGACATGGAAGTTCTACCAGACAAGGCATTTTAAAAAATAATGGTAAAATTCGTCAGAGACAATGAGAAGAACTGGGAAGACTTCAAAGTATCCAAGAACCACATAGTAACTGAAACACAACAAATGAAAAGCAAAATTCTTGACTTAGAGCACAAAGCTGAGAGTCTAACCAACAGAATAAATACAGCAGAAGAGAGGATCTCTGATATGGGAGACATACAAAATGAGGATACCCAGCTCATTAAACAGCTGGAAACAAAGTCTGGACAAAGCCAACAAGATCATACAAGAAATCAAAGACCAACTCAGAAAATCGAATATCAGGATTATTGGCCTTCTGGAAGGAGTGAAAGAGAGTCAGGAATGCAAATGGTGCTCAATGAAATTTTACAGGAGAACTTCCAAAATACTTGGAATATGAACCCTTCCCAAATCCAGGATGGTTAGAGAACTACCAAAAGATACAAGCCAAAGAGATCTTCACCCAGACATATGGTGCTCAAGTTCCACTCCAATGAAGAAAAGGAAAGAATCCTGAGACAACTACAAAGCAGAGAAAAGATCACATACAGAGGAAAACCAAACAGAAACACTATGGACTTCTCTGAAGAGACCCTAAAGACAAGAAAGTGTGGACAAAGATCTTCCAAATCCTGAATCAGAACGACTGTCAGCCAAGAATAACGTACCCAGCAAAGATCTCATTTGTATTTGAGAATGAAATCAGATACTTCCAGAGCAAAGAGAAACTAGAAGAATATGCCAGCACAAAACCAGCTCTACAAAATCTCTTTAGAAATACTATAAATCGGGCCCGGCGCGGTGATGCAAGTGATTAAGGTCCTCTCCTTGCACACCCGGGATCCCATATCTACGCCACTTCTATCTCGGCAGCCCTGCTTCCCTTCCAGCTCCCTGCTTAAGGCCCAGGAATGCAGTCAAGATCAGCCCATGGCTTTTGGACCCTGCACTTGCGTGGGAGACCCAGAAGTGGCTCCTGGCTTCGGACCGGCATAGCATCGGCCGTTGTGCTCACTTGGGCAGTGAGTCATTGGACAGAAGATCTTCCTCTCTGTCTCTCCTCTCTGTATATCTTCCTCTCCAATACAAAACTAATTAAAAATAATTTTTTTTAAAAAAGAAATACTATAAATCCAGAAATAAAGGAGACAAACCATAAACAAAGATGACAAACAGGAAAGTCTCCCCAATAGAGTCCACACAAAAGGAAAAAGTACACAGATACCAACACCCACAAAAACACATATGCATTGCAGGACAAAATTGCAATCTCTCAATATTAACTCGTAATGCATACAGACTGAACTCACCACTCAAAAGGTAAACATTCACAGAATTTTTCATCAAACATAACCCAATTATCTGTTGCCTACAAGAGACACATCTAACCAGAAAAGATGCTTAATAACTGACAGTGAAGGGTTGGAAAAAGATATCTCATGCCAATAGATGAGAAAAAAAAAAAAAAAGGCTGGGGTAGCTGTCCTAATTTCAGATGATATAAACTTCAATGTGTCAAACATCAAAAGGGACAGGGAAGGTCATTTTATATTGGTGAAAGGAATGATCCATCAGGAAGTAATTACCATCGTGAACATATATGCACCAAATTGCAGCACACCTACCTATATGAAGCAATTACTTACAGACTTAAGGGGAGATATAGATAGGCACACAATAATTGGGGTGATTTCAATATCCCATTAACACCAATAAACAGAACAAATTAGCAAAAACTCAACAAAGAAACAACAGAGCTCACATGAACTTTAAACAACTGGACTTGGTAGACATGGACACATACAACATTTTGACACAATAGAATTTTACTCCATTTTGCATTTTGCAATAATCTTAATATAATCCAATAACTTGATCAACTGTCTCCACAAAACAGGAGATAGATCTGTTGGCATTCTTGAGGCCTTATAGGAATATCAAGGAAAGCCCTAAGATTTGAAACCTTTGAATGCTTAAATGCTTTTTTAGATAGCTAAAAATATCTGGAAGAAGATTTGTTGTTGACGTTAGCATGACACATTATACATCACAATTGGTTATTGATGTGAAATCATCACTCAAATATCTTTAAAACAAATACAAAACCCTGACACATTAAAGGCAATGAGATTTGATAATAGCCAAAAACAGGAGAATTACATTAATACATGCAAAAGCTTTGTAGACTATGAACATCACATTAATTTAACTTATGCCTTGCAATAATCTAACAGTGTGCTAGAGTTCAATTCTACACCAAAATTACATTAAAATTTCACATTAAGAAAAAAAGTCCCCCAAAACTCCTCAAGATTTACAAAAGCTGAGTATCTTCTTTGAATTCCAAGTTCCCAAAAGTTGCAATGGATATGCAGATTAAATAAGTTAGCTAAATATTCATCACAACAAAAGACCTTGGAATCAGTCATTATTGTGAAATCTAGCCATTTAACTGAAGGCCTGTATTCCAGCTTTCTTAGCATTGTAAAATATTTCTAAAGACATGCAGTTACAACCTGGGTATATTAACACAAAAAACAACAAACTTTCACCTTATAATGACATAATGCCATCACCCAAATACTCCTTAAAGCAAGAACATCACTTTGTTAATTTTAAACATTGAGAACCTAATGAGACAGAGAACATAAAAATTAACTTAATATAAAAACTTGTACTTAAAAAAAAAAGCATACATGGTTAACAAATGCTGTATAGAAAAAGTGCTATATGAATAGCTTGCATTCACCACAATTGACTGAAATTTCATCCTCTAGGATTTACAGCTGGGGCATTGAGACATTGTCTGTTTTAAATTTGAAGCTTCTCCACAGACACAAACTGAATAGAATGTTCCTGTTTTGTTAACACCTGAATGTTTGAGACCTGGGGGTGGCTTCTCCAGGAGTCTTCTGGCCTTAGGCATCTGCCATCACGATCAAATTTGGATTTCCATTCTTTTTTCCAGTGCCAGCCTCTTTGGCACTTAAGACATATTCTTGGAGAGTGACTGTTAGATGTATCAGTGTGGTATCTTTGAGTTGTAGGAAGCATCCAGCAACTATTTTAAAAGTGTCCTGGCTTGCCACAGTTAAAATATTTAGCATTTATTTGCTTTTGAATGGCAAAAGTTTCAAGTGCTGTTAGGTGGGCATGGTGTTTAAATGTGCCTATGTTGCGACAGGATTTCAGGTAACCCAGAAGATCCTATCTTTCTCTTATAGGATGAATAACAGCCTGGCAGTTCTCGTTCACATTATCAAAGGCGAGTTGCTTTAACAACAATTTCCTAGTGCCTTCTCCCCTAATTTGTTTTGTTTCTATGGAGTCTGTCAAACATCTTACAAAGTCAGCATAAGATTCTCTAGCTCATTGAATGACTTTTGCATAACTGCCTGCAAATTCAGACCCACTTTCAATTTTATCCCATGCCACAATGCTATGTGTCATATATGAATGAGTGCAGCTTGAGTAGCAGTATCTGTTGCTCTGTAGTAACCCCCTGTCCATCTCCGACTAACATATCATAAGTCAATTGCCCCCCTCCAGGCAGTTGCCGTCCTGATGCTCCTAAAGATCACAAATTTCCTTAGCCATATCGCATGCCCACATTTTCCATTGTAAATATTGAGAGGGAGAAAGCCCTATTTTTTGCTATTTCTTAAAAATCATAATGAATTGTTTGCTTCCTGGCTCCAGGTATTTAAATATTCCCACATATAAGAAGAAGTAGGTCTGTAGGACACACAAGCCTTTTTAAGAACTGTGATGGCATTAACATCTAGGCTTTCATAGGTGGGTTGATTGTTTTCTTGACTAAGTATGATTAGAAAAAGGAATCTGAATTCATGAGATCTCTGGGGAATATCAGACATTTAGAAATGTCTTTGATCAGATTAAAAAGGGAGATGGCATGGGCTGATGTTTAATCGTTTTTTATCCCATCCTCATTTACCTCACTAGAGAATCCTGTGGTTTAACACTAAAAATTTTCTTCTTTTTCTTAGTTCTCATTTCATTTTCAGTCACATTATGGTAACATCTTCCATTAGGACAATCTCACCTGAGTTTTCTTTTCCTAATTTCCACATCTGCAGCATAAGGCCTTTCTTTTTTATCTGCATTACAGTGGCATATCCTCACAGGAGGGTCTTTCACACATTCTTTTTCATCTTCTTTATCTGTGGTACACGCCATTTCTTTCCTAGCCACATTACTGTGGCTTCTCCCGTTAGGGAAATCTCTCACAAGATGCTCTTGGTTATCCTCCTCATCTGTACTAGGAGGCATTTCTTTTTAGCCATATTACAGTAGCCTTCCCTGTTAAGTGAGTCCCTTAAGGATTCCTTTTCTATTTCTTCCTTGTCCGTATTATGAAACACTTCTTTTTTAGCTACATTTTGGTATATCTCCTCTTAGAGGAATTTCTTGCAGATTCCACCTCTAAAATTATAACACCTCTAATTAAAGCTGATGTAGTCCCAAAACTAACTTGAATATCTTCTATTCTTCTGGCCTTTTCAACATTTTTATAAGTAAAATTCTTAAATCCAGTTTATACTGTCCATTCATATATAGACCAACAATAATATTTACGAATAATCTGTAAATAAAAATGCAATTTGTGCCTAGTTACCTTGGCTCCACATTTCACTAAAAATTTCTGCATAAGAGACATGAAAAATTGTGCAATAAACTGCTCTGATACATTTTACCACACACCACTTTCTGTGGGGGTTGTTCGATGAATTTTCCTTCTTCAAGCACTGGGCTTCACTCCATTTTCAAAATATTGGCACACTCCCGCTCAGTGGACACCCAAACCCCAAACACTCATGGATAGCTGGCTTCCACCGAGGCTGGAAATCCTCCCTGCTAGGGCCTGTGGGGATATGTGTGTGTGTGTGTCAGGGTGGGGGGCAGAGGGACATTGGTGGGGAGAACAGAGAAAGCAGAGCTTGAGCGACCTGTCTGCTTTTGGCAACAGGCCAAAGTGGTCTGTTTGTCGCCATATTTTCCTAGAATGCAGAGACCATAACATTCCAGGCCAGTTATGACCAGACAGCTGCTGAGTGGATGGCTGGTATGGACACAGAGCCCTGTGAGGTCACATAGTGGCAGCCAATCGGGATGCTCCCTGTATCTGGATTGCCGCATGTGCTTAGGTGAGTGAAGCAAGAGTGAGGGCTGAGATCATGGTGAGTCCAACAAAGTTGCTGTGATGTCACCTGTATGTGGGCCCAATTCATCACCCCATGCCTGTGAGATTCTTGTCATCTGGATTTCCACACCAAATGTGGCAGCTGGCTTACAATCCTATGATTATCAAACAGCTACAATTGCCCAGCCACACAAAAGACAGTCACACAGTCACCCCAAAATGCTGCTATGACAACTGCATGCTACTCCAGGAATATGAAATGCATGACAGTTGCTACCATGTAGCTGTCCCCCGTAGTTGGACATCGCTGAGGAGGGTGCCCACTTCATACAAAGGACAGCCCCAACATGGTGTCAAACCATTCTCTTGGGTCCCTGTTCCACCTAAACAAATGTGGTCCCCAGAGTGGCTCAAGGACTCCCCATTGTGACTCAGTGCTATGGCCATTTTCTGCTGAAGTGATTCTATACAGGATAACAATGAAACCGCAACCCGGGAGAAATGCTTTCCTAATAAAAGAATTGCAAAATTCCTAGACTTCACACCATTTTCAGCATATTGGCACACTCCCACTCATTAGAAACCCAAGCCCGATAAACTCACAGACAGCTGTCTTCCACCAAGGTTGGACATAGTCTTTGGTATGTCCTGTTGCTCTGTGTGTGTGTGTTTCTGTGTGTGTGATTATGCGTGTGTGTGTGTGTGTGTTTTGATGGAGGTCAGCAGATGGACATTGGGGAAGACCACGGAAAGCAGAGCTTGAACCTCCTGATTTCTTTCGCGCCAGGCAAAACAGGGCCTTTCTGTCACCATGGCTTTTCTGGAACGATGAGGCTGTAGCATTCTGGGATGGTTATAACCCAGGGCCTGCTGAGTAGACTGCTGGTATGGCAACATAGGCTTGTGAGTCACAGATGGGCAGCCAATCGGGTTGCTCCCTGTACCTGAACAGCCACATGGGCTTAGGTGTGTGAAGCAAGAGTGAGCGCTGAGCTCAAGGTGCACCAAAGTTGCTGTGCTGTCACATGCCCTTTGGACCAACTCATCAACCCCCATCCTTGCGAACTTCTTGTCATCTGGAGCTCCACCCCACCTAGGACAACTGGCTTACAATCCTATGGGCATCAAACTGCTACAGCGTTCTACCCACTCACCCCTCGACATACACTCAGACAGGCACCCCAACCTGCCCCTTTGGCAACTGCATGCTACTCCACAAATACAAGATGTGCAACAGCTTCTGGTATGTATCTGTCCCCCATAGTTGGACCTCGCTGAGGAGGGTGCCCATTTCATACAAGGGACAGCCCCACCACAGTGTCAAACCATTCTCATGGGTCCCTGTTCTACCTAGACAAATGTGGTCTCCTTAGTGGCTCAAGGACTCCCTATTGTGGCACAAGGCTATGGCCATCCTCTGCTGATGTGACTCTAAAGAGAATGACAATGAAACCACAAGTCGGGAGAAATGCTTTCCTAATAAGTGTGCTGCCAAATACCTGGGCTTCACTCTGTTATCTTGTCCGATAAATGAGATTCTTGTCTTTTCCATTGCTGCTAGTTTTCCAGTAAGAACCTGTGGCACACAGAGGTATGATTTGCTCAGTGGCAGTTCATCTTTAACTCACAAGGATCAAGACTCTCAATATACTGAGGACAGAGGCCCTCCTTCTCTCCTCCACTTAACGATTGACATGTTCCAGGTGTTCTTATTTGAGGATGTATTAGGACATTGTGATCCAGTAATATTAATAACCCAGCTGTGCGTTGTGTAGGTCTGAATTGTGGTTCCACATGATGGGAATCAAGTTCAATAATTACAATTCTGTTTCATGGTCAAACAGCTCTGAGAATGTGATGCTTGTTCTTCATTTATTTCCTATGAGCTGTGAAAAAGAAATATTGGGACAAGTATTGGAAGATGAAAAATCTATGCAACAATATATTAAGCAGCATCCAACAAAAATGGATTCTCATTTGCACTGCCTGTTTTTTCTATATTCTGCCTTGTTTTTGCCTCTGATGTACACACACTGAGTTTTTCTGGTGAAAGTTCCTTGATAGCTGGTAAACCATTCCCAAATGTCGCCCAAAATCTGTGATAAGGATGAAGACATCCTTAACTACATGACCAACTTATAGGTAAGTTCCTTGAGCCTCAGCCTAGTCTTATGCAGAAGGCACTGTGAGTAACAGAAGTAGTTTTGAACAGTTGAAAGGAGACTCATTGGTGAAAAATCAGCACGCTTCATCTTATCCTAACAGGATTCCAAACTCAAGCATCCCAAGAATAGCTTCAAGATCAGGTTGTTCTGCAGCAATCCCTCCTTCTCTAACACAGTGATTGTTAAGGAACAACAAGCTAACATCAATGGTGAGATGTTTCTTAGGGACTGGATATTTGACATGGGTGACAGGTAACTGGCGATGTGATCCAGCTCTTCTTCATTCTAATCCCCTAGTGCATAGAGCATATTGTTCCTCTCCAAGTGGCTTCAGGATTATATGGGTGAAGCTCCTAGGTGCATGGCTTGTAACAACAGTGTCAGCATTTTCAACTGGTTTGTGCACCACAACTGTGTAGACTGCAGCAGGATTGCTGAGGAGGGTGCTCACTGGGAAAATTCTAAGTGCATGTTGAAAGTTCCAGTGCAATTCAACAATGAGCTAATTTCTCCTTTTTCCTAACAGATAATCTACAAGGATATTTATGTGAAACTTCTGCCATAATACCTTGGGACTCAGGCAGCTGAAGATGGAATGCAGAAACGTGATGAGCAGCTCGTGAACCTGGGTAAGAGCTTGTGTGTAGGGACACGGTCCCTTATTTTCTAAACGATGTACCTGAGGCTTAGTGGAGACAAACAGGATTCACTACATTCCAGTCAGCTTGGGTATCAGAGTGAAGCTGATGTGGGGGAGAAGTATGATACAAAATGGCTCACCATTGTGTGTGTACACATACATGTAGCCATACTTTATGGCCACCCTCGCAGATACTAAACATGCTTGAACTGTCGCTTCACTTTAGTAGACATATTCCTGGCCATACATGTCAAGTCCATTTTCAGCTCAATACCAGCAAGTTATATTTTTGATTCTTTAAAAATTTCTGTCATCATTGATTCTAGAAATATCCGTGAATATTTAGGTTGTGTCTTGGCCCTTAGACACAGTAGGAGTTTAGGTTTTAATAATAGATGTCCTTGTATTTTAATATATGTCCATGTATTCTTTCAGTGAACACTAGTAATTGCTCTGGAATAAGGGGAAACTGATTTTAATCTCTCTCATTAGTGCACTCTTGTGGGAGCACCAATGAAGGGTCACATGTGAGGTTTGGATAGCTTTCTATGCAGATCCTTTCCATTTTAACACACATTTAGTGTTGTTCTGAGAGGACATGTGTCCTTATGAATTTATGTGTTTCAGAGAGCGTTTCATTTAGAATGCAATCTGTTGGAGATGTGTATAAACCCTGAAAATCCTGGTATAGCATATGCAAGCTTGTCTGCCACATCACTGAAGGAAGATACAGGCCTCAACTGCAAGTTGGGAACAGTTGTGTTAACCCAACCTAATACAATACATTCTGTGATGTGCATGTTGTGTGTGTTCCAGTGATTCCATGAGAGACTGGGAAAAGAAATGTAGATCAATTGCACATGGGATTTCCTATTCCAAGCCTGGGATGAGCTATTCTGTACAGCTTTTGACTAAGACCATTGTCAAGATGGGTTAAGCCTGCCCTCAAATACCAGTTCCAAAATAAGTTTTTCAAAACACCTTTTGTATTGGAAGCAGAGAGAAAAGAGGAAGCAGGGATATTTGAGTTCTTCTGTATCGAGTCCAGTTCCTACAACAGAAGCCTTGTGATAAAATGCTCCAAATAAGGAATTAGTGATGCTCCTCCTCACATTCAGGCACTGTACTGGATGGCAAGCTTCCTGGCTTGGTGCCTCTGTGACTTTCCTTGGGATTCCAGGGTTGCAGAGATATTGCACCACAAGACACATGCCCTCACAACCAGCTTGTGTGTGGCACAGCCTGTCCTCCCCCTTGGTTTGGAGGGAGCCATCTTACCCTACAGCTCTAGAAGCTATACAGGAGCGCTGTCTGGGTCCAACCTGATATGCCACATAGTGTCCAGCTGTGCAGAGCCCCTAGACCACCTAAGGCTTCTGCTGCTGCTATTGCAAGCACAACAGCTAACCATACCTTGCACACATGTGCACCTCTCAACCACTGTGAGCACCATCTAAGCCAGAGGAATCCTCTGTGGACAGCACATTGTTGAAGCTCTGTGTCATTTCATAGTCACACAGTGTGTTCTCAGTGGCTGTGGAGGGGTGGGGAATTAGAGATATGAAGGGACACCACCTTTGAAGAAAGGACATGCCCACACACTGGCAATGAGGAATGTCTCATTCTCTCTGAAGGCCACTGGAAATTTCAGTTGTCTTCCACCTCCTCTTCCTGCTCCTCCTCCTCATCTTGCTCCACATCCAGCACAAACCTGGGTCAAGGCACAAAGGCAGGGCAAGGTCCCATGTGGCTCCCACAAACCCCAGCTGTGCTCATGCTGCCACAGTACCCAGGCGGGTAATGCAGGGTGATGAATTGATCCCAGCTGCCTTGCAAGCCCGTGCCTCTGCTGCCATGTCCTCCACAGTCACATTGCGGAATAATGTGCTCATGGTAGGCTGCCTCCAGTGTACAGACACTTATGCCCCGGCTCTCATTGACCTGTGCTCTTGCACCTGAATGCAAGCCCAGCCTGAATCTCCACCAACCACACCAGACCCAGCACACATCTCAGGGTATCTGCAAGGCAGGCAGCCCAGGCTTTGACAACGCTCCCAGGCGAGTTGGGATGCTGATGGCAGAGTGTGATGCTGGTAGCAGAGGTCAACAACACTAGCACCAGAGTAAAGACCTTGGTGTCTGGCAGAGGGAGAAGTGGCGAGGGCTGAAACCAGGCTACAAGAGTGTAGACCTACCAGTCTTAATGGCAAAGGGAGAGGACTTGCAAGATTCAAGCTTCCCACCTATTTGCCCTGGCATAAGGGTGCAGAGGACCTCTTCATGTCTCAGATGATGAGATATCTCTGGTCTGCAAGAGGTCTACTGATACAGTGCACCTGGCTTCCCAGCCTCCCGCTGAAGGGAATGCTCATGCTCCAGTCCACTGGTTACTCACCTCATTTCTGGCACAGTTCCCATGAAGCTGACATTCTCCCTGGGAAAGTACAGCATGGCATTGAGCCTAGGCTATTGCAAATGATCTGGGCAAAGCGAGGGGAGGGAGGGCATGTAAGCCAGAAGGGCCTAAGATCACCTGAGCATCTTTGCAGGCACCTTTGCCGACTATAATGATACATTACCAAAACACCTCACTAGCACTGGTTTATGGCCCTTGCCAATCACTGGCAGCCTCATTCCTGCCTGAGGCCAGCAAAGGCTCTGGAGTCAAATGAGATGATGCATATGAGGGGTGGCCTCATCCAGGCAATCCTGTTGGTGCCTGGAAAGGCGTGGTTCATCAGCCAATGCAAAAAGCTGGGTGGGCAGGAGCCCAGGTTGGATCAACATCACAGACACAGAATCCCTGGGTTGCACTGAACATGCAGCCCTGTACCCTGTGGGAATGGGATCTTAAAAAGGACCCATGAATGGACAAGACACACACTGAATCCACTGTCTATGGCTTCCCTACCATGCAGACTCTGCTCCTTGTAGATCTTGTTGTTGCAGAAGTAAGGGTTCAGCTAGAAGCAAAAGCATATCCTGCAGTGCCCCTCGCCACAGCTGAGTTCCTTGACCTGCCAAAGAGAGCACGGTGAGCACACTGTGCCAAGAGGCACATCCCGCCCTTGTCTCCACATCCCCGGCCACACACACTTGCTTTCTCCGAGCAAACATCCAGCCCCAGGACCCACTCTCACCACCACCCAACACCTGCACCAGCAACAACACACACCCACGGGTCCCCAACTCCAAGCCAATCACATAGCTCAGCACATCTTCATCCTCTTCATTTTGACACTCCTCAGCTCAAGTGGTATGTAATCTGCTTGGGGTCAAGGAGACACACATGGCACTAGTGAACATGGAGCCGGCAGGATGTGTCACACTGCCTTCCCATTCACAGCCCCATGTGCTGCCCAACAGGCTGGGCTTCAGCTCGCCAGGCCTCTTTTTCCAGGTCTTGCCTCCCTTGAGGGACAGCACCAGCAGCCATGCCTAGAATTACAAGGGTTGCATGTTCCATTGCGGACAACACCAATGCTCTGCTCTGGGCTGCAGCCTGAACTTGCACTTGCCAGGAGCTGCTTTGTTGGTACCACCTCAATTTCCAGTCTGGCAGCAGTGTGTTTCTGGCTGTACCACACCACTGAATCCTCAGCAGAACATTGCCACATTCTCTTCTCCAATTCTGGCTAACTGCAGCCTTGCACACAGTTTGTGGGTAGAGTCCTGCAGGTCTGTCTCAGCTCTCCAGGACCTACTCTTGCTCACAGGGTGCTGCCCGAGCTGCGTGGAGCTGAGGCTAGCCAAGACCACCTGCGGTGCAGGCTGCTCAGCCCCACACCATGCACAGCCCAACACCCAAGCCATTCAGACTGCTGGATGGGTTTATCCGGGTGTTTAGTGCCTGGCTTCTGGCTCCCTACCACAGTGGAAGTGTCTGATTCAGTCAGGGCGTTGGCCAGAGCTAAGACTCTGGGGGACTCGGCTCTCCTCCTGCCACATTCCACACTTTGCAACAGTCCCAACTCTCTCTCTGCCTCTCTCTGTGTCTCTCATTGTCTCTCTCTTTGTCTCTCTATCTCAAATGCACAAACACATACCCACACACAGAGTCTGTTACTCTTTTTCTCTGTGTTACACACAATCCCCATCCCTGCCCTCCTATGCCAGCCTGTCAGCATTGCACAGCCCACTCTCCCCAGCCAAGCCCAACCTCCAATACCCATGCCATCGTCATCTTACAACATTATGTGCAACAAATAATCATAGAGAAATTTCTAAATGTATTTCAATATTCAGCCATGATGATATAGTTGACCTAAATAGAGAAATAACTGAGGTAGTTACAGATGAAGGAATTATGACTATGACCACATAGAGCAGCTCAGATTAGATGGCTTCAATTCGAGCTTCTACCATAAATTCCAAGGCTAATCAATAGAAATTCTTCTCTAGATATTCTAAAGAATTTAAGGCAGAAATCCTCTCAAACTTCTGAGAATTTTGTGCTTAATCCCAAAGAGCATTGATTTGCTTAATCACAAAGCACATTGATACTAGACAGAAAACTATCCCTGATTGAATTCATTGCAAAAATCCCCAGGAAAACACTACTCATCAAATCCTACAGCTCACCATAAACCTCATTATGCAGTGTTTGTTTGATAGTGGAAGGCAGTAAATGCAACACATGCTACAGCCTATGAAAAAATGAAAGCCATGATAATCTCAGTACACAGAAAAAGCATTTTTTTAAAGATACAACCTGCAGGCCTGACGTGATAGCATGTTGATTAATGTCCTTGCCTTGTGCATGTTAGAATCCCATATGGGGGCTGTGTCTAATTCTGGCGGCCCTGTTTTCCACCCAACTCCCTACCTGTGGGCTACAAAAGCAGTCAAGGATGGTCCAAAGCTTTGGGACCCTGCATACACATGGGAGACCAGCAGAAGGTCCTGGCTCCTAGCTTCAGATTGGCTCAACTCCAGCCATTGTTGTTCATGTGAGGTGTAAATCATTAGATGGAAGAACTTCCTCTATGCCTCTGCTCCTCTCTGTATTATCAACCTTTACAACAAAAATACTTAACTTTTTAAGAAAGGTGCAAATGACCTGTATTCATGTTCAAATCCAAAAGCAAAGTCTGCAATGAGGAATATCTCTTAATATGTTAAAGGATTGCATTTAGCAGTCACAGCCCAGCAGTATATTGAATGTGGCCAAGTTTCTAGGGACTTACACTAGGATCCTGAACCAATAAAAAGGTACATTCTCATTCCTACCATTAAATATAATCATGGATATTTTAACCAGAGACATTCTATAAGATATAGACATAGAGATGGCCGACGTAGGAGGAAGGCTGTGAGGGAGCGTCCAGTGAGAGAGGGATAGAACGCTACGAAAGCAGCAAAGAGGAACAGCAGGAAACCGCAGGGAGAGGTACGTGAAGCTCCCGGGACAGTGTGGAGCCAAAAATATCCACACAACTCGGAAGAACAACGAGAACGAAGCAGGGCAAAGGTAGAGAATCTGACATCCCATCCCAGACCTGCTGAGTCACTTTTGAGAACGGCCCGCCGGGAGACGCAGTCAACTCAGAGACAAGGAAATCGGGAGGGATCCACGTCGGCAAAGGTCTTCAACAGCAGCAGAGGCAGACTGAAGCAGCCGGAGGATTGGTGAGCCAAGGAAGGGTTAAGAGCCTCCACATTCCTTCCCCCCTGCAGAGGTTCCAGCCTCTGAGAACACAGGGCAAGCACTTTGAAACTGTCAGGTCTGTGCCTTTGGAGCGGCGCACAGTGGTATTGGTGGCTGAGAAGGCCCCGGGAAAGCGCCTCAGATATTCCTGCGCTGAGGTGGTCAGTGCACCTCGGTGCCAGAGGCTGCCAGCGAGGGTCTGGAATCCCCCACACCCTGATACCCGGTGGGTGGGCGACACACCAGGAGGACACCTAATGCCGCGCCGGATGGGCTGGGTGGTCCCACCTGCAGCAAACGCCTCCGCAGCGCAGGTGTCAGGAGGGCTCTGAACACAGGGAAAGATAGCGCTGTGTGTTCCTGACACGCAGGTGCCACAACCACAGTGTGACTTGCCTACTCCTCGCCTCCCACCCCGCAGTTCTGAGTGTGGGCAACCCACCAGGAGAGCTCTGAAAACTCCTGCGCCACACTGACACTGTGCGAACCGGCCGAGAAGTCATTTTAACAGGGCGCCTGGGTCACTCCTCCACTGCAGTCCTGTGTGGGGAGCCACACGAGAGCGGGGGCTCTGAACACCCACACACCACGAATGGTGGGATCACTGCACAAGAGCCACGCCCAGAAAGTGCCTCACCCACAGTCCCGTGTGTGGGAGACACACCAGGTGGGCTCTGAAAAACCCTGCAGTCTCTGACACAGAGAACGCAGGGAGAAAGCACATAAAACCTTCTAAGCCCTGTGGATTCCCGTGCAGGGGGCACACCAAGAGAGCGCCTCCATCTCACCACGCCCTGGGGTGTCACACTTGTAGAAGAAGTGCCCAGAGTGTGCCTGGAATCCACTGGGCCCCCAAGTTGGTGCTCTACAGCCTCGGGCCCTGAGAACGCACCAATGGTGTCTTGAAAACTACCACGCCCTGCAACACCACACCTGCAGGCTCCAAACTCTACAGGAAAGCGCCTGACGGCCCCTCAACACACGGGTCCATTGGCCCCATCAAAATACACCAACGCAATGGGAAAAACCACCAGAAAAAGTTGTGCTCCAGATGAAAGAGCCAGCACCCCACCGAACAAGGGCCAAAAGCAATTATCAATATCAGAGATGTGAGATGAAGACATGGAAGAGTCATCAGACAAGGAATTGATGAAAATAATGCTAAAATTTCTCAGAGAGGAGGACACGAAGCTGGAAGACCTCCAGAACCGCATAATCACCGAAATACAACAAATCAAAACCAAAGAGGATGCCCAAGATAATAAAATTGAAAGCCTGATCAACAGAATAAATGCGGCAGAGGAAAGAATCTCTGAAACAGAAGACACGCACAATGAAGGTGCCCAGCAAATTAAACAGCTGGAGACAAGCCTCAGCAAAACTAATAAAATGATGCAAGAGATGAAGGATTACCTTAGAAAATTGAATATTCGGATCATCTGCCTCACCGAGGGAGTAGAAAGAGAATCAGGGATGCAAGCGTTGCTTGACGAAATTATACAGGAAAATTTCCAAAACACTTGGAACACAAATCCACCCCGCATACAGGATGGACAGAGAACTCCCAACAGACATGATCCAAAGAGATCTTCACCCAGACACACGGTGCTCAAGTTCTACTCCAATGAAGACAAAGAAGGAATCCTGAGACAAGTACAAAGTAGAGAAAAGATCACATACAGGGGAAAATCCATCAGAATCACTGCTGACTTCTCCAAAGAGACCCTACAAGCAAGGAGAGAATGGACAAAGATCTTCCAAGCCCTGAAACAAAACAACTGTCAACCAAGAATAATCTACCCAGCAAAGATCTCATTTGTATATGAGAATGAAATCAGATACTTCCATAGGAAAGAAAAACTAGAAGAATATGTCTACACAAAACCAGCTCTGCAAAGTCTCCTTAGAAATGCGCTAGTCCCAGAAAAATAGGAGGCAAATCACAAACAAAGATGACACATAAGAAGGTCTCCAAACTAAAGCCCACACAAAGAAGGCAATTACACAGACAACAACACACACAACACAATTGCATGGCAGGGCAAAATCTCAACCTCTCAATTTTAACTCTCAACACAAATGGTCTAAATTCACCAATCAAAAGACAGATATTAATAGAATGGATCATCAAACAATACCCAACCATCTGTTGCCTACAAGAAATGCATCTAACCAGAAAGGATGCAAAGAAACTGAAAGTGAAGGGATGGAAAAAGATATTTCACGCCAATAGATGAGAAAAATAGCTGGGGTAGCTATCCTAAATTCAGACGAGATAGATTATAATCTAACTAACATCAAAAGAGACAGGGAAGGCCATTTTATACTGGTGAAAGGAATGATCCATCAAGAAGCAATCACATTCATTAATATTTTTTTTTAAGATTTATTTTTATTATTTTTTCATTGGAAAGGCGGATATACAGAGAGGAGAGACAGAGAGGAAGATCTTCCATCCGATGATTCACTCCCCAAGTGAGCGCAACGGGCCGATACTATGCCGATCCAAAGCCAGGAGACTCTTCCGGGTCTCCCACGCGGGTGCAGGGTCCCAAAGCTTTGGGCCGTCCTCGACTGCTTTCCCAGGCCACAGGCAGGAAGCTGGAAGGGAAGCGGGGCTGCCGGGATTAGAACCGGTGCCCATATGGGATCCCGGGCGTGTAAGGCGAGGACTTAACCACTTGCGCCACAGCGCCGGGCCCAATATTTATGCACTGAATCTTAATGCACCTAGTTACGTAAAGCAATTACTTACAGACTTAAGGGAAGACATAGATACACGCACAATTCTTGTAGGCGATCTCAACATGCCTCTAACATCAATGGACCGGTCTACGAAACAAAAACTCAATAAAGAAACAACAGAGCTCACACAAACAATAGAACAGCTGGACTTAGTAGACATATATAGAACTTTTATCCTAAGGCCACAGAATATACATTCTTCTCAGCGGTGCATGGCACCTGCTCCAGAATCGACCACATGATAGGACATAAAGCGAATCTAAACAACTTACAAAACATTAGAATCATACCATGTACCCTCTCAGACCACCATGGGATGAAACTGGAAATCAACAACTCAAAACTCCCCAGGAAGTATAGGCACTCTTGGAAATTGAACAATATGCTATTAAACGGACAATGGGTCAGAGAAGAAATTAAAGATGAGATCAAAAAATTTATGGAAACCAATGAAAACTCTGATACAACATTCCAAAACTTGTGGGACACCGCCAAAGCAGTGCTATGAGGTAGATTCATCGCAATCGGAGCCCATGTCAAGGCCCAAGAAAGACGCCAAATACAATAACTAACCACACACCTCCAGGATCTGGAAAAACAGCAGCAGAAGAGTCCCATGCACAATAGGAAAAAAGAAATCATCAAAACAAGGGAGGAGATAAACCAAATAGAAATAAAAAAACTATACATAAAATCAACAAATCAAAAAGTTGGTTTTTTGAGAAAATAAACAAATTAGACACTCCACTGGCCCGATTGACCAAAAAAAAAAAAAAAAAAAAAAAAACAAGAGGAAGTGAGAATCAATAGCATTAAAGATGAAAAAGGCAACATAACAACACACACTGCAACCATTAAGAAAATAATTAGAAATTACTACAAAGAACTGTACTCCCACAAATTTGAGGACCACCAAGAAATAGAAAAGTTCTTGGACTCCCACCACTTACCAAAACTCAGTTGGGAGGCAACTGAAGAATTAAATAAACCCATAACCGAGGCAGAGATTGAAACAGTCATCAAGGATCTCCCAACAAAAAAAAGCACAGGCTCAGACGGCTTCACTACAGAATTCTACAAAACATTCTCAACAGAACTAACCCCAATCTTCTACAAGCTCTTCAAAACAATAGAGAAGGAAGCAACCCTTCCAAACTCATTCTATGAAGCCAACAAAACCTTAATCCCAAAACTGGACAGAGAACCATCAGAGAAGGAAAACTACAGACCTATTTCTATGATGAACATTGATGCTATAATTCTCAACAAAATCCTAGCCAATAGAATTCAAAATATCATCAGCCAGATCATTCACTGAATAAAGTAGGGTTCATCCCTGGAATGCAGGGATGGTTCAACATTCGGAAATCCATAAATGTTATAAACCACATCCAAAAACTGCAAAACAAGAACCACATAATAGTTTCAATAGATGCAGAAAAAGCTTTCGACAAAATCCAACACCTCTTCATGCTAAAAACTCTAGCCAAAGTAGGCATAGATGGGAAAATCCACAACATAATCAAAGCAATTTATGAAAAACCCAACGCCAGTATCATACTGAATGGAGAAAAGCTAGAACCCTTCCCACTGAGATCTGGAACAAGACAAGGGTGCCCGCTATCACCACTGCTATTCAACATAGTCCTAGAGGTACTTGCAGAGGCCATAAGACAAGAAAAAGAAATCAAAGGCATACGTATAGGAAACGAAGAAGTCAAGCTTTCACTATATGCAGATGACATAATCCTATACATAGAAAAACCAGGAGACTCAATACAGAAACTACTAGAACTTATACGAGAGTTTGGCAGAGTGGCGGGGTACAAAATTAATGAACGAAAATCAACAGCCATAGTGTACGCAAATAACACCAAGATGGAAGTAGATCTAACTAACAGGATACCAATCAAAATAGTAGAGAGAAGTATGAAGTATGTGGGAATAAATCTAACCAAAAGCGTAGGAGACCTACTCGAAGAAAACTACAAACTATTTAAAAAGGAAATTGAACAAGACCTCAAAAGATGGAATAACATCCCGTGCTCCTGGATAGGCAAAATCAATATCATTAAAATGTCTATACTACCACAAGCAATATACATTTTCAATGCAATTCCAATCAAATTGCGCAAAACATTCTTCACAGTACTGGATACAATGATTCAAAAGTTCATCTGGAAGCACAAAAAACCACGAATAGCTAGAACCATACTGAAAAATAAGAAGCTAGCAGGGGGGATCACAATCCCGGACCTCTGGACATACTATAGAGCAGTGGTTATCAAAACAGCCTGGTACTGGCACAAAGACAGAAAGGAAGATCAATGGAATAGAATAGAAGCACCAAAAGTGAACTCACACAGATACAGCCAATTAATCTTTGAGAAAAAGACCAATGACAGACCAAGCAAGTGGGAAGACCTCTTTAGTAAATGTTGTTGGGACAACTGGCTGATACCCTGTAGAAACAAAAAGATAGACCCACATCTATCACCATACACTAAGATCCAATCTACATGGATAAAAGACCTAAACCTACATCCCGAAACCTTCAAACTCTTGCAAGAAATTGTAGGAAATGCCCTACAAGACCTAGGAGTAGGTCCCGACTTTCTAAGAAGGACACCAAAAGCAATAGCAGTTGAGAACAGAATAAACAAATGGTTCCTCATCAAACTAAGAAGCTTCTGTACTGCAAGGGAAACAATCAACAAAGTAAAAAAGCAACCCACAGAGTGGGAGAAGATCTTTGCACACGATATAGGCGATAGGGGGCTAGTTTCCACGATATACAAAGAACTTCAAAGCAACCAAAAAACCAAAACAAACAAGCCACTCAAGAAATGGGCATGGGAAATGGGCAAAGTTTTCACAAAGGAACAAGTCCAAATGGCAAACAAACATATGAAAAAATGTTCCAGCTCCCTGGCAATAAGGGAAATCCAAATTAAAACATCGATGAGGTACCACCTAACACCAGTAAGATTGACCCACATAAACAAGAACACCAATGACGCTTGCTGGCGAGGATGCACGGAAAAAGGAACCCTACTCCACTGCTGGTGGAGCTGCAAATTGGTACAGCCTTTATGGAAATCAGTCTGGAGAACACTCAAACAACTCAAAATCTGCATACCATATGACCCAGCAATAGCACTCCTAGGAATATATCCAAAACACCTGTTTTACGACAAACCAACATGCATCCCTATGTTCATAGCAGCACAATCAGTAATTGCAAAAACATGGAAGCAACCGAAATGCCCATCAGCAGATTGGATAAGAAAGCTTTGGTTCATCTACTCCATGGAATACTACTCAGCTATTAAAAAAAAAACAAAATGCAGTTCTTTGTGGCTAAATGGGCCCAACTGGAAACTATAATGCTAAGGGAACTGAGCGAATCCCAAAAGGTTAGATACCACATGTTTGGCTTGATTTAACCTGTAATTTTTGTTTGATTGTTTTGTTTTGTTTGGTTGTTTGTTATTTTTTGAATCTGTCATTGATACTGTCTCAACCCAGATGTTTCGAAGAATGGAACTTGCATTATTTTTAACATATTGTTTACCCAATACTATGTCAATGAATTAATTCCATAATGTTGTATATTGATACTGAGGTTTTGTAGGGGCTTTTAACTGACCGGAACTTTACTCTGTTAGCCCTACCTTCAGACCAGAGAAGGTCTCCTCAAGAGGCCACTGAACTTATCTGGACAATAAGACGCTGAACTTTATGCTAGGCATGTGTTTGCAAGGAATGAATCTCAACTGAACTTGAACTGTGGTTATGCATCAAGGTGGAGGAATCCACCATGGGGCGAGGGGTATGGGAGGTATGGAGGGAATCCCCAGCGCCTATAAAACTGTATCACATAATACAATGTAAACAACAATAAAATTTAAAAAAATAAAAACATATAGACATAGGGATGACTACGTAATGCCAAATAGGAAGTCGGAGGAGCACTGGAAGCACATGAAACAGCTACCTACACAAGCAGGAAACTACTACCAGAGCAAACAGGAAAATTTATGTAATTTGTAAGCAAGTTATCCCAGAAAAGTAAGTAAAGATTCGTCTATACAAGACAATATACACCAATAAGTGACTACTAACAGGGACCACAAAAGTTAATAAAATTTGTATTCACAAATGGCACCATGCCAGAGAAAGAACTTGTAAGCTCTATACAATTTACAAATGAAAAAGCCGTGCTTGTATATTTGTTGTATGAATTCAGATGTCTTTACTTCCAAGAGAAAGCTACAGATTCAGCATGATCCCAGTTGAACTATGCACAGCATCCTTCCACCTTGAAAAGTCACTGGGACAAAATCGCATGGCACTGAGTACTGCAGAAAGGGGCATAGTGCACACTTGAGAAACAAAAGGACTTAGAGAGAGGAGCAGATTTAATGAGGGTAGCCTGAGGGAACTCTGCCAGCAACTGAAGGAAAGTTGGCTCACCCAGCAGTTTTTATTCTCAGAGAAAGATTTCTAACCTTCAGTGCCTATGTGTTTTCAGGGACAACACGGGATTACCACAGCACAGGAGGATGGAGAGATTTGGCATGAAGCTCCAGGCACACAAACTCTTTCAGTTTTTCCTCTCAGTAATGCCCATTTCCAAACACTCTGACACTTTCCACCCTGGGCTCTGTCACAGGGCTTCTCTTTCCTAGTTGCAGACTTTGTCATGTGGCATCACCTGGGGAGGCTGATGTTCCAAGGCTCCCACTTCACATGCTTTTGGTTTCATCTCAAGCTGCCTGAATCTTTTATTTCTTTCTTCTTGTAAAGGATTTAACTATTTTTCCTGGAATGATAGATCAATAGAGAGGAGATGGAAAGATCATCCATCCACGGGTTCACTCCCCAAGTGGCTGCAATGGCCAGAGGTGAGCTGATCCCAACAAAACAGCCAGCAGCTTTCTTCTCACAAATCAGTTGAGGGATGCAATGTTTTGCACCATGTCCTTGTTTTTTATTTTTCATTTTTTAATTTTTATTGCATTTAATAATATAACAATGTTTTATATGCTCTGATGTTTTCTCTTCCCCTCCCCTTGCCCTTCCCCATGGTGGATTGCTCTACCTTATTGCAGTGTTACAGTTCAAATCTAGTCTTGTTTCTTTTAATGCAAGCATGTAACTTGCATAGTGTCCAGTATCTTATTGCACAGCTGAATTCAACAGTTTCTTGAGGAGACCAACTCTGGTCTATAGACATAGCTGGCAGATTATCAATTCAACCAATTAAATGCCATAATATAACATCAACAAATGGTTTCCAACATTACGGGGTTAATTAACAATGTAATACTACATTTCACTGGTAGTTTTGTTATAAATTGAGATCGTTTCAAGTTAAATTAAGGCAAACATGTGATATCTAACCTTTTGTGATTCACTTATTTCCCTTAGCATGATGGTGTCCAGTTGGGCCCATGTGGCCACAAAGAAATGCATTTCATTTTTTTTAAGAGCTGAGTGATATTCCATGGAGTAAGTAAGCCATAGCTTTCTTATCCAGTCTTCTGTTGATGGGCATTTCTGTTGCTTTCAAGTTTTTGCAATTATTGATTGTGCTGCTATGAACATGGGGGTGCATGTCAGTTTGTCATGTAGCAGGTGTTTTGGATATATTCCTAGGAGTGCTAATGCTGGATCATATTATATGCAAATTTTCAGTTGTTTGAATGTTCTCCATACTGATTTCCATAGAGGCTGCACCAAGCTGCAACCTCACCAGCAATGGATAAATGTTCCCTTTCCCCACAACCTCACCAGCAAGTGTTGTTGGCGGTTGTTTGCATATGAGCCATTCTTACCGGTGTTAAGTCTTACTGCATTGATGTCTTAATTTGAATTTCCCTTATTGCCAATGAACTTGAGCATTTTTTCACATGTTTGTTTGTCATTTGGGTTTGTTCCTTTGTGAAATGTCTGCCCATTTCCTGTGCCGATTTTCTGAGTGTTTTGTTTGCTTTGGTGTTTTGGTTGTTCTGGAGGTTAGCCCCCATCAAATATATAGTGTGCAAAATCTCCCATTCTGTGTTTTTTTTTTTGTTTGTTTGTTTGTTTTTTTTTTACCTTGTTGATCGTTTCCCTTGCTGTGCAGAAGCTTTTTAGTTTGATATAGTCCCAATTGTTTATTTTGGTCTTGAATACTATTAATTTTGGCTTTCTATTTAGAAAGTCAGGGCCTACACCTAGCTCTTGCCAAGTGTTTCCTACATTTTCTTCCAGCAGTTTGAAGGTTTTGGGGTGTAGGTTTAGTTCCTTTATCCTTTTTGATTTTATCTTAGTGTATAGTGAGGGATGCAGATCTATCTTCTGGTTTCTACAGGGTATCAGTCAGTTGTCAAACAGCATTTATTGAAGAGACCTTCTCATTTGTATGGGTTGTTGTCTTTTTTTTTTTTTTTGTCAAAGATTAATCAGCTGTGTCTGTGTGGGTTTCCATCTGTTGTTTCTATTCTGCTCCATTGGTCCTCCTCTCTGTCTCTGTGCCTGTACCAAGCTGTTTTGATGACAACCTCTCTGTAGTATGTCCATAGGTCCGAAGCTGTGATTTCCGCTGTTAACTGCCTATTCCTCAGGATGTTTCTGGCTATTTGTGGTTTTGGTGCTTCCAGATCAATCTATGTATCATTTTGCTTTTTTAGTTCTATGACGAATGTTTTGGGTACTTTGTTTGAGATTGCATTGGATGTGTATATTGCTTTTGGTAGTATGGAAATCTTGACGATGCTGATTTTATCTATCCAGGAGCCTGGGATGTTTCTCCATCTTTTGAAGTCCTCCTCAATTTTTTTCTTAAGCTTACTGTGGTTGTCTTCAAAAAGGTCTTCTACATTTTTGGTGAGGTTAATTCCTAGGTACCTGATACTCTTCTGTGTTATTTTGCATGGTATGGTATTAGCAAGATATTTTTCCATCTTGGGGCTGTTTGCATACAATATGGCTGTTGTTTTTTGTTCACTTATTTTGTACCCTGCCACCCTACCACACTGTTCTATAAGTTTTAGCAGTCTCTGTATTGCATCTCTAGGTATTCTAAGAAAACGATCATGTCGACTGCGAATAGTGAGAGCTTGGCTTGTTCATTTCCCATTTGGATTCCTTTTATTTCTTTGTCTTGTCTTATGGCTTCCACGAGTATCTCCAGGACTATGTTGAATAGTAGTGGTGATAGCAGACATCCTTGTCTTGTCCAGGTCTCAGTGGGATGGGTTCCAGTTTTGCTCCATTCAGGCTGAGGCTGGCATTGGGGTTTTCATATATTGCTTTGATTGTGTTGTGGATTGTTCCTTCTATGCCTACCCTGGCTAGGGTTTTCAGCCTAAAGTGGTGCTGGATTTTGTCAAAAGCCTTTGCTGCGTCTATTGATACTATTATATGATTTTTGTTCTTCAGTTTTTGGATATGGTGTATTACATTTTTGGATTTTGAATGTTGAACCATCTCTGCATGATAGGAATGAATCCTACTTGATCTGAATGAATGATCTGTCTGTTTTTTTTTTTTTTATTCTATTGCTAGGATTTTGTTGAGAAACTTAGCATCAATGTTCATCAGGGATATCGGTCTGTAGTTTTCCTTCTCTGTTTTCTTACTTGTTTTCGGATTAAGACGATGTTGGCTTCATAGAATGAGTTTGAAAGTGTTGCTTCCATTTCTATTGCTTTGAATATTGTGTAGAAGATTGGGTTAGTTCTGCTTGGAATGTTTTGTATAATTCTGGAGAGAAAACGTCTGGGCCTGGACTTTTCTTTGTTGGGAGATCTGTAATTATTGATTCAATCTCTGCCTCTTTTATGAGTTTGTTTAGGTCTTTTCTTGCCTCTGTGTTAAGTTTTGGTAAGTGGTGGGAGTCCAAGAACCTTTCCATTTCCTGGTGGTCTTCTGATTTGTTGGAGTATAGTTCATTGTAGTAATTTCTAATTATTTTCTTAATGGTTGTAGTGGCTGTTTTTATGTTGCCTTTTTCATCCTTGATGCTGTTAATACGCGTTTTCTCTTGTTTTTTCTTTCTCAGTCATTTCAGTGTCATGTCTATTTTGTTTATCTTCTCCAAGAACCAGCTTTTTGATTCATTCCTTTTGTGTATAGTTGTTTTTTTTTTTTTTTTTTTACTTTCTATTTGGTTTATCTCCTCCCTTGTTTTGATGATTTCTTATTTCGTTTTGTATGAAGGGTCAATTTGTTGCTCTTTCTCTAATTTCTGGAGGTGGATGTTTAACTCTTGTAATTGGTATCTTTCTTGGGCTTTGACATAGGCACCAACTGCTATGAACTTACCATGCAGGACTTTTTGGCGGTGTCCCCCAAGTTCTGGAATGTTGTATTTGAGTTTTTGTTGGTTTCCATATATATGTTCTAATCTTGTCCTTTATTTGTTCTCTGATCCACTGCTCCTTTAGTTGTTCAGTGTCCAGGTGTTTATGTACTTCCTGGGGCATATTGATTTGTTGATTTCCAGTTTCACTCCATTGTGGTCTGAGAAGGAGCATGGTATGACTTTGATGTTTTTGAAGTTAGTGAGGCTTGCTTTGTGCCCTATCATGTGGCAATTCTGGAGAAGGTGGCATGCACTGCTGAAAAAAATGTGTATTCTGTGTCTGAGGAGTGAAGGATTCTATAAATGTTCACCAGGTCCATTAGTTCTATTGTCTGTCTGAGTTCTACTATTTCTCTGTTAAGTTTCTGTTTTGTTGATCTGTCTATTACTGTTAATGGGGTTTTGGGGTCCCCCAGGATTCTTGTGTGTTCCCTCTTAATTCTATCAGCAATTGCTTCACGTACTTTGGTGCACCTGTGTTTTTGTGCATAGATGGTAATAATAGTAATCAATTGCTGTTGGAATGTTCACTTCAGCAATATGAAGTGTCCATCTCTCTCTCTTTTGATGTTTGTCACATTGAAGTCTAAGTCATCTGAGATTACAACAGCTTCTGTGGCCTTTTTTTCTCTTCTATTGGCATGAAATATCTTTTTCCATCCCTTCTCTTTCAGTTTCTTCGCATCTTTTTGGTTAGATGTGTCTCTTTTAGGCAGCATATGATTGCATTCTGTTTATTAATCCATGCTGTTAATCTGTGTCTTTTGCTGATGAATTTAGGCCATTTGTGTTTAGTGACAAAATTGAGAGGTTGTGATTTTGAGCTGCCATGTGCATGTGTAAGTGTGCTAGTGTGTGTGTTTGCCTCTATTAGAATCTCTGATTAGTTGACTTTCCTAATGTGGTTTTTAGTGGGGAGGTCTTCCCATTTGCCAATTTGGTTCCGCTTTTCATTTTTTTTCTTTCTGTGTTTAGCACCTTCCTAAGGAGATTTTCTGGAGCTGATTTCATGCTGCCATATATTTCAAGTTTCCATTTACTGTGGAAGAATTTAATTTCATTTTCAAATACAAACGAAAGCTTCACTGGGTACATTATTCTTGTTCTGTTTCAGGATTTGAAAGCTTTTACTCCATTCTCTCCTTGCCTGTAGTGTTTCTTCTGAGAGATAGGCTGTGATTCTGATTTGCCTTCCTCTGAAGGTAATCTTATCCTTTCTTCATATTTGCCTCAGGATAGTTTCCTTATGTTCACTTGAGGGGAGCATGAGGATCACATGTCTGGAAGAGGGTCTCTTGGGGTCAGATCCGTGGGTGGTTCTCGGACCTTCCTGAATTTCTGCTGGAGTTTTATTTCCAGCGTTCTGGAAGTTCTCCTGTATCATTTCATTGAGCGCTCATTTTAAGCCTATCTCTTTTTCCACTCCTTCTGGAAGGCCAATTATTCTGATATTTGATTTTTGAGGTTGTCCTTCATTTCCTGTATGGATCTGTTGGCTTTGTTCCGGTATGTCTCCAAGTGTTTGATGAGCTTCTGACTTTCATTCTCAATGTCTTTTATTTCTGATATTCTGTCCACTGCTGTGTTCATTCTGTTAGTTAGGCTTTCAATTGTGTGTTCAAAATTGAGGATTCCCTTTTTGACATGGTTTATTTCTGCAATGACATGGTTTTTGAATTTCTTGGACACTTCCCAAAACTTCTCGCTGTCTCTGATGAATGTCATCACTATTTTCTTAAATTCCTTATCTGATAATTTCTTTGTCTTCATCTCACATCTCAGAAATTGAGATTAGATTTTTGTTATTTTGGGTGGGGTTAGTGTTTGATCTTTCTTCTGTGTCATGCCTTTTTCTGATACTTCTCCTCATTGTGTTGTTTCTTGTCATTTTGGGATTTTAGCCTCTAACTTTCTTGTCCATGGCCACTGCCCTCAGTGCTGTAGCCTGGAGGTGGTATGATCCAGGTACTGCTGAAAGTTATGTTGTTAGAAGTGTAATTCTGCTTGCTGTATTGGGGACAGCAGGTGATGGTGGGGTGGGTGTTGGATTGTTTCATAAGCTCTGAGATTATATCTCTGCAACCCGGTTCTGCTGCACCTAGTTGTTTTGGTGTTTTCTTACATGTACCAACAGGGATAGAGTGTGGATGAGAGACTTTGTAGATTTGGGCTTCTTGTCTTTACTCTGGGTGGATATAGAGCTTGAAGTTCCACACCCTACTACACTCTCACAAATGTGCTCCGCTGCTGGGAAACACGCTGCTGTGGCTTGCTTGCCTGCATCTCCACCCTGGTCAGCAGACTCTGTTGAGCTGGGTCAGAAAGCTCTGTGGCCCAGGCCCTAATGCGAGCTTACTCTTCCTGTTACACTTTCTCAAAGGCACTGCCCCACTGTGAGACATATAGTCATCTTTCTGTTACCCCATGCCTCTGTCCTGCTCAGTTGAATATGTTGAATTGTGCCCCACCTGTGGGAAAGGAGCTGAGCGTACCAGGGAATTCTGCCTGAGTTTCCAGCTACCTGATGCCCAAAATCTACAGCCCCAAGCTGGGTTAGGAAAGCTCTGTATGCCCTGGCCTCGTGAAGTTTCCTGCTGTACTGTCTCAAAGGCACTGACCCAGTGTCATGTCCCTCCAAGCCAGCTAGCTTGTGCATCTGTCCTCGTTGTGTGACTGTGTGGAGCAGTGCTGCCCCACCTCTGGAGTTGGAGCTGAGCACAGCAGTGGGTACCGCTGGAGTTTCCATCTGCCTTCTGCTGAGTTTCCATAGCCCCTAGCTGGGTTAGGAAATCTCAGTGGCATGGACCTAGTGAAGATCCATTCCTTGTACTCTCTCAAAAATGTGCACCAGCTGTAAGGTACTCATCTGTGTCCACGCTTAGCCTACAACTCTGCCTGCATTGGCAGACTCTGTGGTGTGATGCCCCACCTCTCAGGCCTCACCTGCTCAGGCTGAGCACAGCAGGAAATTCCATGGCTAATCCACAGTTTGGAGCTGAGATTCTGAGACCCAGGCCAAGAGCAAGGCTCCAGGCCCCTCTGCACTTCTCAATATTGCTGACCTGTTGAAATGTGTGCTGCTGGGACCCCCTTCTCTGCTTGTGCTCAACCTTCGCAGAAGTACATGTCCCCTATGTTCAAACCTTTAGCCACCTCTAGGGTTTCCAGGACTCCAGTGGTTTGTGGCTCTAGCTCGTGTGGGGACTTGTTTGTGTTGCTGCCTTTGTCTTCCCTGGATTGGCTGAGACTGCATGGGCCAACCCCTGCCTGGGACGACAACTCACCAAGTTTTGCACGACATGCTTCTTTCCTTTTATTCTTTTTCTGGCTGTGCCTCCAAGCTCTGTTGATATTCTTACTTCAGTGAAGTTCAGTGACCGTCCCACTCCTCTCCCTGCAATTGTGTGTCCTTGTTTGTTCCTGTGCTAGATGTGTCACACTCTCTCTATGCTCCACCTTTACCAGCTCTTAGAGGTCAGCCACCTTTTTCCCGCTCACATCATTCAGTTTAGAGTCACATCGACAGAGGATGACCATAGCCTTGTGCCACAACGGATAGTCTTTGAATCACTATGGAGACCACATTCGTCTAGGTAGAAAAGGGACCAGAGTAATGCTTTGACACATCGTTGGGGCTGCCCCTTGTATGAAGTTTTGCCCTGCTCAGCGTTGTCCAATTATGGCCTGCCTTACATTCCATACACTGTAGTGCATCTTGATGCCTAGAGTAGTAGCAAGCTGTCACCAAAGGGGTGTGTTGGTGGTGCACGTGTGTGGGGGCGGGCTTTTGTTGCAGTTTGATTCCCATAGATTATAATCCAGTTGCTACAGGGGGTGTGGAGCTCCAGATGGCAAGAAGCTCACAGGCATGGTGGTGGATAAGTTGGACCAAATGGCAGGTGACAGCACAGCAACTTTGGTGGAGCTTGAGCTCAGCGCTCACTCTTGCTTCCCTCACCTACGTCCATTTAGCAGTGCCTATACAGGGAGCATCCAGATTGGCTGCCCCTCCATGGCCACAAAGTGTTCTGTGCTTGTACCAGCTGTGCAATCAGCACATGCCTGGTCATAAGTGGCCTCAAATAATATGGCCTCAGCATTCTAGAGAAGCCAGGGCAACAGAAAGGCCCCTTTTGTCATGGTGGAGGAAGTTTCTGTTTTAGATTTTAGGTTTTTCCTTGTAAATTTTTTAACATTAAATAATGGGTAAAATATAGAAATAGAAATGTGGTAGATATGTACTACTGATTAGTAGGTACTTTCATGTGCCTTGGCCTTGAAGTCCTGCCTGTTACTCCATGGCCACAGTTGAAGAGTAAATAATGATTTGCTTTGAAGAATGTGAGTACAGTATTTTGCAGAATTTTCTTTAGGGGCACCTGCTTAGCCTTGAAGTGCAGACAAAGTGACAAAATGTCGGTACCTGCCGCCTTAGTCTTGAAGTAAAAATATAATAATCAGTTACTTGTGCAGAAGCTATGAGGTGTCTCAGTAAATAAAAAGCACAGCTTTTCCTTGAGCTGTTGTGAGAATGCACCCAATGCCTGTGTCTGTGTCTTTCTTTATCACAAACTTCACACACCCTTCCTGAGATCTGAACTTGGCTGAGCTGGACTCCAGCATGACACAACATTGGGGCTGTCCCTTGTATGAAGTGAGCACCCTGCTCAGCCAGGTCCAACAATGGGGGACAGATACATGGCAGAAGCTGCCATGCATCTTGGATTCCTGTGGTAGCAAGAAGGGTGTAGAAGGAGGTGTGGGGGAGCACGGGGGTGGTGTAGGATGTTGTAGGAGTTTGAAGCAAACAGCAGCCACAGGTGCTGTGGAGCTCCAGATGACAGGAACCCCACAACCATGAAGGTGGTTGAGTTGGACCAACAGCACAGCAAATTTGGTGGACTGTGACCTCAGTCCACAATTTTGCTTCATTCAACTAAGCCCATGTGGCTGTCTAGGTACAGGGAGCATCATGATTGGCTGCCCCTCCATGACCTCACAGAGCTCTGTGGCTGTACCAGCTATTCACTTAGCAGCAGCCTGTTCATAATCGAACCAGAATGCTAAGGCCTCAGCATTCTGGAAAAGCCATGGCGACAGACAGGCCCCTTTCAGCCTAGTGCAGAAAGCGGGCAGGTGGCTCAAGATCTGCTTTCTGTGGATTTCACCCAAAGCCCCTTGTGCTCACACACACACACAAATCCCCACAGGCTTTACCAGGGAGGGTGTCAATCTATTTGGAAGCCAGCTGTCCATAAGTGTATGAATCTTGGATGTCTACTGTGTGGGAATGTTCCAATATGCTGAAAAGGGAGTGAAAGCAGAATTTTGCAACAGTGTTACTAGGAAAGTTTTTCTCCCATGTTGTGGTTTCATTGTCATTCAGTTTAGAGTCATTTCGGCACAGGATGGCGATAGCCCTGAGCCACAATCTACTATCTTTCAGCCGATATGGAAACCACATTCGTCTAGATAGAACAGGGAGGGACACTCGCAAATGGTTTCACACTGCTGCATTGGGCTGTCCCTAGGATGAAGTTGGTGTCCTGTTCAGCGAGGTGTAATTGTGGGGGACAGATACATGCCAGAAGATGTTGTACACTCGGATTCCTGGAGTAGCAAACAGCTGTCAAAAATGGGCGTGGCTGGGATGGGGAATTGTGTGTGTCTGGGGGAGCCTTTTGTATCTGTTTGAATCCCATAGGATTGTTCTTTTTTAATATTTTTTTTAATTAGAAAGTCAGATATAAAGAGAGGAAGAGATAGGGAGGAAGATTTAGTGTCCAATTATTCACTCCCCAACTGAGTGTAAAGGCGGATGCTATCCGCCTATCTGAAGCCAGTAGCCAGAAAATTCATTCGGGCATCTCACTATGGTGTAGGGTCCCAGAATTTTGGGCCATCTTTGACTGCCTCTCCAGGTTACAAGTAGGAAGCTGGATTAGAAACAGTGCCCAAATGGGATCCCAGCTCATTCAAGATAACAACTGTAGCTGATAGGCAATGCTGCTGACACCAATAGGATTGTATGCCAGCTGCCACAGGTAGTGTGGAGCTCCAGATGACATGAAGCTCGCAGGCATAGGGGATGCATGAGTTGGACCAACGGGCAGGTGACAGCACAGCAACTCTGGTGGACAATGACCAAAGGCCCTCACTCTTGCTTCACTTGCCTATGCCCATGTGGCTGTGATGGTACACTGATCATCCCAATTGGCTGCCCCTCTGTGACCTCAAAGACCTCTGTGGCTGTAGCAACCATCCAATTAGCAGCTTCCTGGTCATAAATGGCTCAGAATGCTAAGGTTTCAGCATTCTGGAATAGTCATGGTGACAGACAGGTCCCTATTAGCCCAGTGTAGATTGCAGGCAGGTAGTTCAAGCTTTGCTTTCTGTGCTCTTCTCTCCAACGACCCTCTGATTACATTATCCATACTACACACAGACAAATCCCCAAAGGCCCCACTAGGGAACATATTCAGGCTTCATGGAAGCCAGCTGACCGTGACTGTATGGGGCTTGGATGCCCACTGAGTGGGAGTGTGGCAGTTTGCTGAAAATGGAGTAAAGCTCAGGGCTTTAGTAACACTGTTACTATGAAAGCATTTCTCTGAGGTAGTGGTTTAATTGTCATTCAGTTTAAATCTTGAGCCTTTGATTTTAAACTTCCAGCAGTCTCCTGGCTGCTGGTGGGTCTCAGGATGGGTGTATCATGCCTGAATCACCAATGATAGCCATCATATGCACTTTGTGAGCTGTCCCTGGGCGGCCAGTACTCCCTCCATTTTTTGGCACGTTCCACCTGTTGGCCTCCTGGCTGGGGAGCTCTAGAATGTATGCTCTTTCAATCTCTGCTGAGATTCATATTGAACCCACTATTCTGCTAGAACATGAAGCGATCATAAAGATTGTCTGTGACAATAATTCTTCCTTTGAAAATCTTGTAATCACTGAACAATGCTGACTGCCAAATACCGGTCATTGCAAAAGGCATGGCTCAAGACTCTTCCAGCAGAATCATATCCTGTTACGTTACATGATGTTGGATCCAGAGAAGAGTCACATTAAGCAGGGCCATTATATTAACTAGCACTAATAACATAACTGGGGGCAGATTCTGTGAGAGATGTGTACCAAACCATGTGGGTATTCTATCTCCACTGGTTAGCTCAAGAGACGGGGTGTTGATGTACTAAACTGGGAGTGACCAAGGAGCCTGCCATCAATCACAGGTAAACGAACCCACAACAGTCTGGACTGCTCAGGGCAGCAGCACCCAAATGTGCATGCTGAATAGGGTGTGGGGTGGGCCAGGCTGCAACATTCACCAGCTCATACAATGACAAACGGAAGGCTAGACTTCACCAGAACCTGGCCTATACCCAACAGCATGTATGAGAACTGGGTCTGGGAGTGGATTAAGTGGAGGAACTTGGGCAATTCCTTTGGTGAATCATAGCTCCCACTGGTGAATATGTGGTCCAGACCTGGGGGTCAGACAAGCTGGGCAAAGTAGCTCCAAGAGCTAGGTAATGTGTGAATTGGCAATGGGACAGTGTAGACCCAGCAGGACTGAGCAAATCTTAGCCCACCAGCGAAACTAAGACCAGGAGGAAGCACAGGTCATGCCGAGCTAGGCTCTTGTACCTGCTGGTCTGCATTAGCCAGGAACGCTAAGCCACAGTGTCTAAGGCAGAGGTTGGGACAGGTGAGGGGCTGAGCCAAGCTAAGTCAGAGCAACCACTGGCATGTTTGTGATTTATGGCTGGGAACAGGCCCGGCTTGGGAACTAAGGGGAAATCCTGCTGGGTTGAGGTTCCCACCAAGGGGCACATGGGCTGGAATGGGGGCTGCATTCTGAACGGAAACAGTTGTAGTCTCTCTTGGCACAAATATGGACTGGGATTGAATGCACTGAGCCAGGCCAAACTCCAAAACCCTCTGCTGTTGTGGAGGACCAGGGTAGATGTGGGATGGACTAGGCAAGGTTTCAACCCCTACTGAGCCATATGTGAGCCAGATCTGGGTATGGACAAGCCATGGCTGGGCTGAAACATCCAACAACAAGGATCAGTTCGGGTTGAAGACCAGTCAGGAAAAGCCACTGTTCCTTCTAAGACAGGAGGTGAACTGAGTAGGGCTCCAATTCTGAGGCTATTGTGTGCTGCTCAAGATTGCCAGTCTATGAATTTGCTGTAACAGCTGCTTCCCATGTTGGAGCATTATAATATTCCCAGACATTTGAATTATCATTGAGCACTTACTTACATATCCTTCTAGCTCATGGGGATAATGGTCCCATGGCCAGTTTTGAAACTGGGACCTTAGCAGTAAGTCCATTTGAATGCATGCTGAACTATATAACTGCACAGACTTTGTAGGTCCTGAGAAAACAAAAACATGACTCTCCAAGAGCATAATTATGTATTTATACATTATTTTTAAAAATAATTTAGCCTAGCAATTGTCATTTATGAGCATTTTCATCTGTATGGACTATACAGCTTGTCGCATAAGCATGTACATGCATACCAGCTAATGTACCTTATAGAACAAAACAGCTTTTGTAACAGCTACTTGAAATTTCTCTTAAGTGTTTTAAAGTTGCCAATTGTTTAGAATTACACCTTGATCTTAGTAATGTGAATAAGTTATGGATACAATTGATCTGCTGAAAACTAGAAAAAAGACTATCGATGTTTTGAGTTATCAAGCGTCAATCAAGTAGAGACATCTGTATTTCACCTAGCACTGTAAACCACCTGTAGAATTTTAACCATTCTTGAACTTCAATGGCTGGAGCTGAGTCACTCTGGGCCAGGAGCCTCTTCCTGGTCTCCCACATGGGTGCAGGCTCCCAAGGCATTGGACTGTCCTCTACTGCCTTCCCAGGCCACAAGCAGGGAGCTGGATGGGAAGCAGAGATGCTGCTATTAGAACCAGTGGCCACATGAGATTCTGTTATGTCCAAAGTGAGAACTTTAACTACCAGGCTGCTGCATCAAACCCTTTAACTGCCAAGCTATTGTGCCAGACCTCTCCTCTGTAAATTTTCAAATATTTACTAGCATTCCTATTTATGCACACTTAATTCTAATGTCAGCATACACTAGCTATTAATATTAAACACTTAAACAATGTTGTGGTAGCATCTTAAAAAGTATGGGCAATTGTATATGTAAAACTTACAAGGTTTATTTCTCAACAGGCTTAAGCCTTTAAGTATTTTGTTCAAGCTTTAACTTCCCATTATATAATAGCCATACTTTTGTAGGACACGATATTCTACAAGCAATTCTGTTAATTAATAATCTGTCAATTTTTTTGATTTACATTATGAAACAATCAGGTAATGTTACAAATTAAGACATTCTAAAAAAAGCAAACCAAAATTTTAAATACAATTGCTTTAAGTAATTTTTAAGAATTTCTCTCAATTCATGGAAATACATTGTAACACAACCTGTCTTAAAACTGTGAATGAAAAGTTTTTCAAATAACCTTCTAGCTGATTTGTGAATTTCCCCTTCTCAAGAGAAGGAAGATAAGAATTGCAATGAGGACCTGAAGGTGGCCAAGGTCCTAAATTCCTTACAAGGGGCAGAATCCAATCATGCTCCTCCCTTTTCCATGGCTGGTAGACCTGGAGCTTTTCCTTGGCTTCTGTTTTATGGAAGTCAAGACATCTGAAAAACTTCAATTTGGCTGTTGTCTTAAGTGACTACTTAGGAATTTAGTAGTTATCAATAAGATAAAAAACCACTTAAAAGGAGATGTTAAAATGCTTTTGTTCTTCACAAGGAATCAGACTCAATTGCATCATCTTAAAGGCAAAAATCAGAAATTATACACATCATAACAATTTCACTATAAATTTTGAAAGAATTTACTCTTTTTCTGTAAGGCAAATTCTCACATACTTCCTTGTAAATAAGAACATAAATTGCAATCTGGACCAATTTTGTGATTAGGAAACATTTGAACCAATGAGCATAAATACTCATTTACTTTAATTGCATATATGAGGCCACACATTTAACATAATTTTATAATATTGTGAGATTATAATCCAAATTATTTTAAATGACAATTATATTATCCAAATTCTGTCTCAATCTTTGAGAGTTCCTGTGATCCTAGTAGAACTTACAATGTCATGTGACTTGTTTTAATACTCTGAAGAATTTAAAAGTGTAAATTAGTTAAAGAAAAAGTACATTTAACATTTAACTGAACATGTTAACGAATACTGTATGTTAGACCTGATCAGTGCCATGACAACACTGTAAGCTGAAGACCAAACAGCAAGTAAGCATTATATGATCCTTTCTCCCAATGGGGAGTCTGGTCTGGCCAAGTCCTGCTAGATAAGTTAGACTTCTCTAAAATTATTTACCAGGAGAAAGGAAGGAGGTGAGTCATTGTCCGTCCCATCTCATCTGACAGTCACACAAGCACCCAATTCAGAACAAGAATAATAACTAAACCATTCACTCAAAGATTGAACTGGAGAAAGAGGTTTAAAAAAAAATTTTAGTTTTGGGCCCGGCGCAGTGGTGCAAGTAGTTAAAGTCCTCTCCTTGCATGCCAGGGATCCCATATGGGCGCTGGTTCTAATCCCAGCAGCCCCGCTTACCTTCCAGCTCCCTGTCTGTGGCCCGGGAAAGCAGTTGAGGATGGCCCAAAGCTTTGGGACCCTGCACCCACACGGGAGACCTGGAAGAGAATCCTGGCTTTGGATCAGCATAGCATTGGCCATTGCACTCACTTGGGGACTGAATGATCGGACTGAAGATCTTCCTCTCTGTCTCTCCTCCCAGTATATCCGCCTTTCCAATGAAAATAAAATCTTTAAAAAAAAATTAGTTTTGTCCGGACAAAAGTAATAGAACACCAACAATAATGACTAAACAGACTGTTAGAGGCAACCAAAATGTTAAAATAACTACATATTAGAAGTGATTTGAATAAGTCAAAAGCAACTTGAATTTAAAGTAAAAAGGAGAAGTTTCTACAAATAACTTGGGGGCTATAAGGGTCAGTGGGTCCTTTGCAGGCACTGATAAGAGTAAGAGCAAGAGCTCATGGTCTCCCGCACCCAGGCTCAGGATGTAAGTAAGGGTCAGTGGCCTTGATAAGGGTAAAAATAAATAGCGCATGGTCCGTATTTCACAGATATGTTATCTATTGCTTTGCATCTGTAACCCCTTAGCTTAGAATACTTTTGTCTTGTCATGATGAATAGGGTCTTGAGGCATTTCACGGACCTTCAGTCTTGCTGGTAATTGATTGGAGTGTTTTTAATGGAAACGGGCTTTGCTGTAACTGTCTAACTGGCCTACAAGAATCTGGCTTGTTCCTAGCTCGGGGTCTTGCTACTCCCACCGCTCCTGCATGTCCATGTGAGGAGCTTGACCCTGGCTAGCCAGTTCAATAAACTGCTTGCTATTTGCATCCACATCTGGTTCTTTCCCAATGGAAGGGTGATTTTGGACTCTAACACAGACTTATGCAAAACCATCAAACATGTCAGAAAAGAGAGATATAAAACTCTCAAACTTTTGTAACTTCAAACTCTTCTTTGGCATACTTTAATCTGGAAATGTTTTGTAAGCCAAGCACATAGGTTCATCTAATGCTTTGGCTTAGTTTAACAGTGGATTTGGACCACTCCATATCAGATTGCTTTTATATATAACTGTTAAAAAAGTTACAGAACAAGTTTTCATTTTTTTTCTTATAAATATTAAATCACTTATCTTTAACCCCACCCCTCTCAGAGGTAGAGCCAGAGAAATTTAGATCCTGAGGCTGAGTGGGTATGGCTAAGTACAGAGAGACTGGGAGAACAGGTTATGGCAAAGTTTAAATGGATAAAACGGAGAGAAAAATCTCTGCTACCCAGTGAGGAGAGCAAACAGAGACCCTCAGGGGAATGGACCTGCCCTCACAGCAAAGCCTGGATCATGAAGAATGATAGGATTATCACCCAGCCTTTCTTGTGACAGACACCATAGGCCCTGTTCTCCCAAGGGTTAACTCCACAACTTTGCCTGTTTCTTGAGTTGTAACAGGATGGGCAAACTTGGCCTGACACATTTAGCCCCTGGCTTGACCACAAGTTCCCTCTTCACTGCTTCCCCTTATTTAAGATGCCCTCGGGGGAGCTTAACTGATGTTTGAGCATTGGGATAATACTGGGAGGAACTATAAAAGAGGCAGGTTAACCTCAAATAAATGGCATTCTCTTTACAAGAATGAACCACTGTGTGTTGTCTTTTTTGTAACCCTAGTCTCTTTATTCCACTCGAGGTATGCGGTGATGCTGGCATTGACTACAGGAGCCAATTCTGGGAGCAAATTGACAACATACTGTGCTGATCCTTGACAAGGCTCAAAATGGATCTTATAGACATGAATGAACAGAAAAACCTCTGATGCAGCTCCTTCTCTTCCTCCATCATCATGGTTTGTTGGCAAAAGGGCAGGACTTTCCCAAACCAAGGGATTGAAGGAGGTGATCCACTTATATGGCCCATACTGTCACTCAATGGTGCTGAAATAACCTTCAAGGGAGGCTGCCAGCCTGTTACTGTTTGTTTGAATCCATTCAAAATTACTCATTCAATAAGAGACAAACAAGCTTTGATCATTCATAGTCTTAACACCTAAGGGCTAGCTCTCTAAGCTTCTGAATTAGATCTGCAAGATGATGAGGCAAATATAAATCCAGGGCTCCCCTCCAACAGATAAATAGCTTCACTGGAGGAGACTGTCTTCCTGGACAAGGGCACCCATAAATACTAAAGAATTTAAAAATGTCTAGTTGTAATTTTTTCTTAGGGCAACAATGAGCAAGTAGCCTTGCTCAGAGCCTTTTAAATCGCCCATACAAGGATTGTAGATGAGAAAAATTCAGTCTCCTAGCACTTTGCTTTTCAAATAATTCAAAAATTGCCCCATACACATGGGAGCCAAGAGCATAACCAATTGACCTCTCCAAGAAGCTTTTGAAACTCTACGATGAATATTATTCCTTAACGTTTAGCTGGGTTTTCAAGAGGGAGACCTTTTCAAACATAATTCTGTCCCTAAAATCTTAAAAAGAGGAGGGATCATTTGCACCTCCTCTGAGGGGACATTCATGTTAGCTCTCTCTAAAAGCTCTTTTACCTTTCCCCAGGCTACTTCTTATTCCTGGGTTGTACAATCTCCCAAAGTATTATTATCCAATCTACTGTGGTACAGGGTTGGTGGGCAACACCCTGAAGACTAGTCTTTTCCCAGGGCCAGTTACGCTCATTTCTACCACAGCTTTCTTAAGTCTCCTACATTCCAGTGATATCACGCTGCCACCGTGCATTTACCTTCAAGGTTAAAATTAATGCGAATGGACTGCCTGGTGGAGCTTCACCAGGACACTTGCTACTGGGGCTGTGTTCTCTGAACTGTCCTTGAACTGGGGCTGATTTCCCACCATCTGAGCTTCCTAGAAGCTCTTGTTGGGGTGGCTGAGGTGGGTTAGGGTTAGAGTTCTGGGCATCAGTTTTGCTCTTCCTTTCCCAAGTATCACGGGCAATTAAATTAACCAATGTAACCCATAGTGCCAATCTGACCACAGTCCCTCAGACTTTGACTGCCTAAGTATCTGAGATTTCTAACCTTCAGGACTTCAGCATGTATTTTAGCGCCTTAAGTGTGTAATCATCAATTTCCCCAGCATTATTGCCCATGGGTAAAGATAGCTGAGAGGGGATTGACACTCAGATATCTAGTCAAGCTGTAGCGCCCAGGGAATCCCCAGCAGAGTTTCGGGTAATATCGAAGTGTCCCTCGGCCAGAAACCATCAGTCCTCAGACAGGTTCACCCCAGAGCCATGCATCCATGGCCATCTCTCAAAGCAGAAGATGAGAGGATAGGATAGAAGTCAATTGGGCACCTAACATCTACCTTCCCTTACAACCTCTCAGGGGATTCGACCATAGCCATGCCATGATTGGGGGGTCCTCACATTTATGCAGAGCTGTAGGGTTCCAAAGATCACTTCCACATGGTACATTTCTGCTCTAGAGAAGGAATACTGTATCTGAGGTTGCCTTCTTATCTTGGAGGCTCATCTGAAGAGCCACTTCTTCTCTGACAATGTGCTTCTCTTGGAAGATGCTGAGATGAAGCTGTTTACCAGCCATTCCTGCTTTTCTTTCAAAGCCTTGCAGCCAGGGGGTCAGAAGGTCCATCCTTCATGCCCCACTTTTCTTTTCTTTGGGGCTCAGCTGAAGAAATACCACTTTCTGACAATGTGCTTTTCTTGCAAGTGCTGTGCTGAAGCTGTTTGCTGTTTGCCAGCCATACCACATTCCTATTTCAGAGCCACGCAGTGAGAGTCAGAAGGTCCAGCTTTCATGCCTTTACATTAGGTGCCCTCTGCCAGTTCTGCAGAGTCTCTGCCACAGATTTCTTTAGTAACCAGTTGCCAAATGTGATGAGCCTGCTGTCCACCACCCAGGCTCCCAGCCCATGAGAGACAAAGAGATGGACAAGAGTTCTGTCTAAGTAGTTCCAATTTATTGGGGAAATTAAATCTCTTATATAGGGTAAGGGATTGCATCAGGCCAGGAATTCCAGGAATTCTAGGATGGGAGAAACCAGCAACCAAATACTAGGAGAATGACTGCAGGAGCCACCTCCCATAGGCCAGTGGTAGGTGAACGAGATGGCCCTGGTCAATCAGTATCTCCTTGGAGCTATTTGACTCCTGCCCTGGTTCATGGCTAGGGCTCTGTCCTTGGCCGCCAATTTACCTGCCATTTACATGAACTGTTGGTCACTCTCTTAGTGACCTCTTTGCCCCTGAGCCCCACAAGGTAGGATGGGACAGGAGATGGAACTGCATATGGGGGAGGATTCTCTAAACCCATTACGGACGAAAATAAACTAGCATCATCCTGGAGGATAGGCTTCTGTCCCAATGAGGCACAATTTTCTCTTCTTTTCTGTGCACAGACTGAGTATTTTGTCCAGTTAGTGCCAGAGCACCCAGGTTGGCATGGTTCCTGCATCTGGGGATTGTGGGGGGTAAAAGAAAATGCTTAAGCTGATTAGAAGGGTCCTCAAACAAATCCTCCCTTAATAGAATATATGGGATCTGGAATGGATGTGCTGATATCTCTGGTCTAGTTATGACTGACTTTACCTTGGAAATGAGGTCTCTGGAGAGGGATCCTTGTGGGGATCATCCAACCCCAAAAGGTGGCCATTCTACAGAGCAAAATTTATCCAACTTATCTTTATTTATGACCAGACCCATGCTGATGTGCTCTCCTTGATTTCTGCAAAAGGCTCAGGAATAAAGAGTTGAGGGTAACCAAATTTGCACCATATGTTCATTAATATAAGACATCAAAATTAATTACAAAAAAAAGGCAAAAAGCAAGGGTCACCAATCTAGCAAGTACACAAATTCTTACAGCAAGTCAGCCTTCACTTGAACCCATCTTTCTCACCCATTTGTTTTCACACACATCACACTCACATTGTTCTCACTCACACCACACTCTGAATCTTGATCCTTACTTGAGAGCACACCAAATAGTGTCCTCTTGCATTGCTGATGATTGATGAGCTCAATGGCATCCTTTGGGTTTCAGACCAATGCCTGCCTCCTGCAAGTGTACTATCTGCTCCTTGCAGACCCAATATCTGCTTTCTGCAGGTCCAGTGTCTTTCTCCTGTAAACTCAATGAGAGTGCAATTCTCCGGAGTGACCAAATCCTGCCAGTCTCCAATGCCTACCTCACCCAGGTCTTCCCCAAACCTAAATTGTGCATGACAATGTGAGGAAACCTGCCTTTCACAGGCCCAGATTGGGGTGATCAAGTCCCTCCATGGTTACCGGAGTATAGCCCCGTACCTGCCTCTCCCAGGTGCAATGCTTCCCTCAATCAGGTCTTCCCATACCTGACTTCCACAAGGCAATGCAAGGAAACCTGGCTTCTGCGGACCAAAACAAGAAGTTTCCAAAAAAAAAAAAAAAGAAAAAGAAAAAGAAAAGAAAGTAAAAGAAATAAAGAAACACAGTCTGCTAGCAGTGGACATCAAACATCAAAAGTCTCATGTCAGCCAGTGGTTTGATCATTCAAAGCAATGACAATCAGACTAGCCCCCAGATGTTAGGGTCCTGTTTTGTCAATTTCCCAAGTACAACAAAGAGCCTTACTCATAATGCAATAGCAAGCAGAATTTATTGTGCCAGATGGTGTCAGACCAGAGTTGGGGCATGCAGGCCAGACATTGAAGGGATGCACCCCAACTCGTAAAATGCTAGAGATTGTATAGACCCCCTTCAGTCATTACATGCATCATAGCCTGCACAAATTCAAACACAGCTTAAAGAGTTGAACATGTCATCTTTAGGGCTTCCAGGTGCAAACAGTCCATTTCATTCCCAGACACACTATCTTTAGGGTACCTGGGTCTAAACAGCTCAATCTGCTCCCACACACATGATCTTTTTAGTTCATTTTGTTCCTGGGACCAGATGATTGTGCCACTGTCCTCCTGCACCTGGGTGCATTCAATAGATAAGGCTGTGACACTGTTCACAAGGTCACAAAAGAAAGGAGAACATATTTGTCACTAAAATGGAGTTTTCCCATGGTCCAGATGCATCTTGCAAATTCGTAGTTTGTTTGGCACAAAGGGGCCTAATGTTGCCTAACATTAAGATTCTAATATTCAAGGTGGTTTTAAGATGGCCGATGTAGGAGGAAGGCTGTGAGGGAGAGTCCAGTGAGAGAGGGATAGAATACTACAGAAGCAGCAAAGAGGAACAGCAAAGAACCACAGGGAGAGGTGCGTGAAGTTCCCTGGACAGTGTGGAGCCAAAAATTCCACACAACTCGGAAGAACAATGAGAGCGAAACAAAACAAAAGGTAGAGAAGCCGACATCCTGCTCCAGACCTGCTGAGTCACCTTTGAAAGCGGCCGACAGGAGATGCAGCCGACCCAGAGACAAGGAAATCGGGAGGGATCGTCGCTGGCAAAGGTCTTCAACAGCAGCAGAGGCAGACTGCAACAGCCGGAGGTTCGGGTGAGCCAGGGAAGGGTTAACAGCCTCTGCAGCTAGCATTCCAGGGACTGGGCACAAAGCTCAAGCCTCTGGGGTGCTCCTTTTACCCTCCCCCCTGCAGAAGTTTCAGCCTCTGAGAACACAGGGCAAGCACCTTGAAACTGCCGAATCTGTGCCTTGGAAGTGGCGCACAGTAGTCCTGGATGCTGAGAAGGCACAAAGAAAGCGCCCCAAATATTCCTGCGCTGAGTGGGCCAGTGCATCTCAGTGCGCAGAAACTACCAGAGAGGGTTTACAATCCCCCACACCCTGATACCCTGTGGGTGGGCAACACACCAGGAGGACTTTTTTTTTTTTTTTCCTGTGGAATAGTACTCAATCCTTTTTTTTTTTTTTCTTCTTGCATTCTTTTTTTTTTTTATTGTTGCTTACATTGTATTATGTAGTACAGTTTTATAGGCGCTGGGGATTCCCCCCACCCCTCCCATACCCCTCCCCCCATGGTGGATTCCTCCACCTTGTTGCATAACCATAGTTCAAGTTCAGTTCAGATTCATTGCTTGCAAACACATGCCTAGCATAAAGTTCAGCGTCTTATTGTCCAGATAAGTTCAGTGGCCTCTTGGGGAGACCTTCTATGGTCTGAAGATAGGTCTCACAGAGTAAATATCAGACTCTTAACGCCGCGTCGGGCGGGCTGGTCGGTCCCGCCTGCAGCAACCGCCTCCGCAGCGCAGGAGCTACACCAGGAGGGCTCTGAGCACTGGGAAGTGCAGCGCTGTGTGACCCTGACACGCAGGTGCCACTCCCATAGAGTGACTTGCCCACTCCTCGCCTCCTACCCCGCAGCTCTGAGCGTGGGTGACACACCGGGAGAGCTCTGAAAACTCCTGCACCACACTGGCACTGTGCGAACCGGCCGAGAAGTCATTTTAACAGGGCACCTGGGTCACTCCTCCAAGCACTCCTGTGTGAGGGAGCCACACCAGGAGGGCTCTGAACACCCACATACCACGAGTGGTGGAATCATTGCACAAGAGCCACGCCCAGAAAGTGCATCACCCACAGTCCCGTGTGTGGGAGACACACCAGGTGGGCTCTGAAAAACACTGTAGTCTCTGACACGGAGAACGCAGCGAGAAAGCACATAAAACCCTCCACGTCCTGTGGATTCCCATGCAGGGGGCACAACCAGAGAGCACCTCAATCCCTCCACACCCTGGGGTGTCTCACCTTTAGAAGAAGTGCCCAGAGTGTGCCTGGAATCCACTGGGCCCCCAAGGAGGTGCCCTACAGTCCCAGACTCAGAGAACGCACCAACGGTGCCTTAAAAATTACCACGCCCTGCAACACCACACCTGCAGGCTCCAATCTCGATAGGAAAGCGCCTGAGGACCCCTCAACACACGGGTACATTGGCCTCACCAAAATACACCAACGCAATGGGAAAAACCACCAGAAAAAGTTGTGCTCCAGATGAAAGAGCCAGCACCCCACCGAACAAGGGCCAAAAGCCATTATCAATATCGGAGATGCGAGATGAAGACATGGAAGTGTTACCAGCAAAGGAATTGATGAAAATAATGGTAAAATTTATCAGAGATGAGGACATGAAGAGGGAAGACTTTAAGAACTGCATAATCGCTGAAATACAACAAATCAAAACCAAATTGGATGTCCAGGAACGCAAAATTCAAAGCCTGATCAACAGAATAAATGCGGCAGAGGAAAGGATCTCTGAAACAGAAGACACGCAAAATGAAGGTGACCAGCGAATTAAACAGCTGGAGACAAGCCTCAGCAAAACTAATAAAATGAAATTATACAGGAAAATTTCCAAAACACTTGGAACACGAATCCACCCCGCATACAGGATGGACAGAGAACTCCCAACAGACATGATCCAAAGAGATCTTCACCAAGACACACGGTGCTCAAGTTCTACTCCAACGAAGACAAAGAAGGAATCCTGAGACAAGTATGAAGTAGAGAAAAGATCACATACAGGGGAAAACCCATCAGAATCACTGCTGACTTCTCCGAAGAGACCCTACAAGCAAGGAGAAAATGGACAAAGATCTTCCAAGCCCTGAAACAAAACAACTGTCAAACAAGAATAATCTACCCAGCAAAGATCTCATTTGTATATGAGAATGAAATCAGATAATTCCATAGCAAAGAAAAACTAGAAGAATATGTTTACACAAAACCAGCTCTGCAAAGTCTCCTTAGAAATGGGCTAGTCCTGGAAAAAAAGGAGGCAAATCACAAAAGAAGGTCACAAAAGAAGGTCTCCAAACTAAAGCCCACACAAAGAAGGCAATTACACAGACAACAAACACAAAACACAATTGCATGGCGTGGCTAAATCTCAAGCTCTCAATTTTAACTCTCAACACAAATGGTCTAAATTCACCAATCAAAAGACAGATATTAATAGAATGGATCATCAAACAAGACTCAACCATCTGTTGCCTACAAGAAACATATTTAACCAGAAAGGATGCAAAGAAACTGAAAGTGAAGGGATGGAAAAAGATATTTCACGCCAATAGATGAGAAAAGTAGCTGGGGTAGCTATCCTAATTTCAAACGAGATAGATTATAATCTAACTAACATCAAAAGAGACAGGGAAGGCCATTTTATACTTTCTTGCATTGTCTACAATGATCTTGGAATTGTAGTAGTCCATTTCTCTTCTCTCTATGCCTATTTCATGCACAATGCTCAAGCTCTGAACTCAGCTGGAGCTGGATTCCAGCAAGTCTGGACATGAACCAGAGTTTACATGGGACCCGGGCACATGCAAGACAAGTAGTTATCACTGAGCCCACATGCCAGGCCTGAACTTAATGTCTTTATTCTACCTTATCTCACAGGGAAAATGTGGTTGAACATGCCTGTGACTACAAATCTCTAACTGCATCCACAGAAGTGTTAGGCATATAACCAAGAATTCCCTTGCTAACATTCTAAAGGCTGCCTATGTCTACTTGATTAGAGACTAGAAGGATAAGGAGCTAGCTGGACAGAAGGACAGTTAATAGTGACTCTGTAGTATTCTGTTATCAGGGATGCTCACCAAGGCCAGTCTTCCCCCAAGCAGCACCTGTTTGTGATGGGTCAAATCATTATATTGAGCAAACAGGTGCCTGCGACAGAAGCTGAATTTTATAGAGCAGGACATTGAAAATAGAGCCAACCTGCTGGTTAAAGTACTCCTGGGTCTCAAACTAAAAAGCGCTTTGCTATGATCAGGTTTTCAGGTAAATATTAGGTCAGTGGCACAGCAGGAAAAACTCAATTCCCCTTCAATGACACTGCCTAACCAGTACTAGTCTTGTAGTTTGAATGATTCTCAACATATAACAATTACTCTTCCCATGTCCAACCAGGTAACAGGAGTGACCAGGGTGTGGCCTCCAATGAGGAACTCATGCAGCCCTTGTTTCTGCTAGTCCCTCATGTAGATAGGCTCGAGACTCACTGCAGCATTCCAGAAGATAATCTTGCCCATGCCTTATATTGCTCCCCAGTCCACCCTTGCAATTCTGCCCAGCTACCTAGGCCACAGGACAAGTACCATGTGTTCACTGCATCTGCACACCACTACCTGACCATTCTCCGTTAATTCATTCACATTAAGTAAATTTGATTTGACTGTGAAAACAAAATTCTTATATAAATTACTGAAAATTATTCAAACTTTCCAGTCAAAAGAGTCATCTAAAGTAAATTTTTAGCCCAGCATTTAGACATAAACTTCAGCATTCATGTTGCATAGCAGACTGCTCGTGTTCAACTATTGGCCTCATCCTTGACTTCAGTTTCCAACTTTCTGTACACTGTGGGAAGAAGGTGATTGCTGCAGGAGCTACATCACTTCCACTTACATGGAAGACCTGGCCTGTGTTACTTGCTTCTGTCCTGGGACTGGCCCAGGTATTGTGCTCCTTAAGTAGTAACAAGTAAGTTGGAGTCATCTACCTCTCTTTCAAATAAAAGTACGTTTTAACAAAAAATGCAAAGACATACTGTGAATTAAATGTATTATCTACAATCAAAACCCACCTTTGTTCTACTCTAAAAATATGTTAAAAGCTATGGTTACTTACTATAAATTTTCATATATCAAATTTCTTTCTAAAATTATTCCTGTTTATATTTGAAAAACATTAGAGTTACAAAAAGAGAGGAGGAGACATAGTGAGAGGGAGATCATTCATTTGCTGGTGCACTCCCCAAAAGGTCACAATGGCTGGTGTTGGATTAATTCGATGGCAGAATCCAGGAGCTTCATGTGATTGTCGCACATGGGTGCAGGGTCCCATGCACTTGAGCTACATTCTGCTGCTTTCCCAGGAACATTAGCAGGAAATTGGCTTGGAACGAGAACTACCAAGACTTGAATCAGAGCTTGTGTGGCATGCCAGCAGCAGAGAGGAAAGCTTAACCTGATGGACCATTGCACTCTCAGCAAACCATCATGCTTCTATAACACAATCAAATGAACGAATTCAGGATATCTCACTAAGATGCATCACAGCCTGAGTGAAAATATACTATCCATTTTAATTGTAAACAGTGATTCAAAAACTTGAACTCATGGTTAAGACAACACTTGGGGGCTTGTCAAATTAGCTCAATGGATTATGTCCTTGTCTTTAGCACACTGAGATCCAAGATGGGCTCTGGTTCTAATCCCAATGGCCCTGCCCCATTCAGCTCACTGCTTGTGGCCTGGGAAACTAGTCAAGAATGCCCATAGCCTTGGGGCCCTGCACTCGTGTGGGGTATATTGAAGAAGGTCCAAGTTTCTCATTTTGGATTGACACAGCTCAAGCCGTTGCATCCACTTGGGGAGTGAAACATTGGATGGAAGATCTTCCTCTCTCTCCTGCTCTCTGTATATATCTGCCATTCCAAGAAAAATAATAAAGTTTTTTTTAAGTGACAATACTTATGGCAGGTGCATCCCATCTAAGTAACAATCTGAGTTGACACTCAGCCCATTTTCCAGCTCATTGCTGAGGCATACTTTCAGAGGTAACACATGAGGGGCCAGGGGACCTGGAATTGGCAATACAGGGAGTCAGGTGTGCTTTTTCACTCAGCCTTGGTTACTGTGAGGATTTGGGGTGTGGGTCAGCACACAGCGGCTCTCGCTCATGTCTGTATTCTCATATAAATAAAGATGTAACAGTAGCATTTCCAGATACATTTTTTAATGAATTGGCATATACATTTTTAGGTAAGAAGAGAGAAATCAGCCAAAGTTCATGAGGCAGACATATGGAAACAAAGCTTCTATAGTGAGAAATGATGCAATCAAACAACACAGCTTGGGAGTACATTATACAGGAAGCCCAACATCTAACTGGGACTGATGCAGTGCCATAACATGCCTTAAGATACATCAAGGAGGAAGCCCAAAATCACTGAGACTGATGCTGCCCTGCAGCACGCCTTGGGAACACATCATTGAAGTCCAGCATCTCACTGGTACTGATGCAACTCTGCAACACACTTTGGGAACACAGCACACAGCAAGGCCAGCATCACCTTCAGAATGACATAGTGCCAAGCATATCTTTGGAGCACATCAAAGAGGAAGCCCAGCATCTCACTGGGACTGACATAGCCCCCGAACATGCCTTGGGAACACATCACAGATGAAAACTAGCATCTAAATTCATTGAAGTCCTGCCATACCACAGTCACTTCATGAATGGTCCCATCATTGCTTCTAAGCAAGGAGCCCTAGAAATATTCTGACTGAGTTACCCTGTCTTACAATTTCAAATATTAAAACCTAGGAGAAAATTTGCCTGTTTCACATGCAGTGAACCATCTGAAAAGGAAGTTTGTTGGGGTGCAGTTAAAGTATTGAAACCCTTCCCTTATAAGCCACAGTTTGAACACAAAGACAAGAACATTCTGTTCCAAGTGTCTCTTACAACATCAACCCCAAAGTGTTTTCTCTGGCACAAGCAGTAACCCTAACTATTTCCTACAGAGATCCCCTCATTACAAAGGCGTGTTCGGTCCAGGGACTCCCTCTAACACGCTGTTCTGGGTCTCTCAGACAATGGAGACCTGACAGTGAGGACTTGAATTCCAACACTTAAACCCTAATCACAGCTTCTTTACTTTAATTAGATGTCATGTGATGGTGCAAAACAACTTGGGACCACACAATGAGGATGTGCTAGTTCAAAGTGCCCCTTGAGTGCTTACAAACTCTGACCCATGCTCACAGGTCCACAGTTGCAGGTCTCGGTTATGGCTATGTAATATAATAACACTTTATAGAGAAAAGACGTAATATTCACATGGAAGCCTCTGTGATGGAGAGATATTGCAGGAATGCAAAATTAGTAGTTTCACCTCTGGCCATAGGCTGGGTGGCTCTGCAGTTGTAACACCTTGCCTGGTTACAGGCTTCTTGCAGCTGTTCACACTCTGTAATGGTCACAGTCTGTTCTTGCAGCAATCCTTACATCCATCACACCCTTAGGCCTGGGCATTTCCTTGAGCAGACACCTCTTGACAGGCACAGGAAGATGTGAAATTTAAAGTTAATATTATGGCAACAATCACAATAAAGCATTTCATGAAAGTGAGCTGCCTTCATTGACTGAGGCTATCATCAAGTTATTTTGTATATCAGCATCTTGAAAACTCAAACTGTTGTGGGGAAGGAACACTTCAGTGGAATATACATATAAAACTAGGCATTGTGGCTTGATACTCTATGGACAAAAATTTTCTTCCTTCAGAATCACTACTGAAAATAATAGGAGAGTTCTGCAATGATTCTTAAGAAAAACACAGATTTGGAAAGAAAATGTTGATATTTAGATGACCTTTAAAATAAATGTACATCTTATGACCATGTTTCATAGTATAATCATGGGATGATGCTGCACAGAGGTTTACTTTTTGAGACAGATGCCCACATTGATCATGGTCAATCATATTAAGTCTGGAATTTGTCTCAAGCACTAAATTCTCTCTTGATTTAAAGATATTGCAGCACTGTGGTCTCTGAAAGGAAATATACCTCTAATCCTTGCAGAATGCAAAATTTTCATTTAGTGTGTAACCATGTGCCATTTCACATGTATGAATAATATCCCGTGTTTATTTTTACAGCAGACACTAGTATTGGTGTTGATCAGCTAAGACAGACAACAGTGACAGGACCATTTATGGTCTTGGCACAATTACCAGTTTAGGTGAGGCTCTTGGCTGGCTGAGAGCTTCTGGACTACCTAATGTTACTGTCTGTTTCAGAGCATGCTGACCTTGGGAACTTTTGCTTTATCTGAGGAGGTATTCTTGCTTTTAGGATTTACAGATTGCTACCAGTGACAACCCTACTGTTGTGCAAGCAGCATGACATTCAGCCTGATCTGGTGCACATAGCATGCATTAGTATGTTCACCTAAACTACAACCCTGTTATTCATTTCCCTTGACAAACTTTCATGCAAGATAGCTGCTGCCTTGCTTCATAATAAAATCATTTTCCCTGAAAGGTTGAAGACTTTGCATTCTGGTTTACAACACTTTTCAAATGCGGGTTTGACTGGCAGAGGAAAAGTAAGAGGCTATTGGAGGAAAAGTCAGGAGACTCTTCAGATTCCATTTGGAATGCTTAATATAAGTGACTCTTGGCAAATCATGGGAAACTCATCTTTAGTCAGAGAACAGACAAAGATCTTTTACAGGGGATTTTGAGGGGCTCACAGTAAAATCTCTCTGAGCACATGCGAGGAGATCTTTTTTGATTCTAAGTAAGCACTGTCAGTGGTTCCACGCAACTGACAAATGTGTGTTAAACTCTAAGATGTGGCAGAAAAAAATGCTGGCTTTAAGAACTCAATATCAGGGAGAAATACCAGTTTGGACACTCAGTTAACAGATTAGTATGAAACTTAAGCCACTGCAGGCAGATTCTGAAATATCGAAAGCAGTAGGAACTGATCTGGAACCTGCCTCTCCAAAAAAGTATGCCTTGAGTGATTGTCAGTCTGCCAATAGATTTCAAAACGACCCTGTCAACATTGTTTCCCCATGCACTAGGACAAAGAAAAAGCAAAGAGCAGGGCTAAGTAGTTCATGCTGGATTGCAAGTTTCCTCCTCAATCAAGGAGAATGTAGCAATGATTCTGGGCCAAATGATGAATAAATGATCAATAATTTTCATATTCTTGTGAATTTCACGGTGGCCTGAACCTGCAAATTTGGGGTAAAAGGGGAAGAATCTCAAGTCCCAATATTTGAATAAACAATGATTAAATTAGGATTAGGGCAAGTAAAATCATCTTTCCCATAAGTTCCAAAGGTCAGAACCAATATTGTGTAAAAGATCTAGTTATTAAATGAAGGTTGGAAAGTTCAAGTGAAGTAAATAATACACAACTGGGAGTCCTAGTGAATTTCCTTAAAAAGAAAGGAAAACATATTGATCCTTCAGTATGAGCAAAAGAGGGCTAAAAAGTATGCCTCTGAAAATTCAATGCCACAGGAAGTAGTTTATAAGAGACAAAACAAAGGGAATGATGACCCATTAAAGATTGACTGTCCGAATGCTGAATGTCCCATACAATACTTAGTTCCTTCCAGTAAAAAAAAAAAAAAAGTTGATTCATCTTACAAGTTAGCACAAGATTTGAAGGCTGTCAAGCAAATCATATAGGCTGATGACCCTGTGGCACCAACTCCTTACACTCTACTCAGTAACATTCCTTTTCACTGAAAATGTCTTAGTGTGATTGACTTGAAAATTGCTCTCTAGATCTATCTGTTAAACCCAGAAAGCAGAGAACTCTTGGACTGCAAACGGGAAGATCCCCAGATGGAAAGAGAACACCAAGACTGACAGAGGGTGTTAACCAAAGGCAAAATGATGCACCCAACTTACTTGGCCAAATTTTAAATCAATGCTTTATACAGGCAAACTGCTGTCATTCTGTGCCTGAGTTCCAACTAAAACAATACATGGATGATTTCTCATCGCCAGGAGAAAGCAGGTGAATGCATCAGTCATCACTATGGATCTGCTTAACTCATTTTTTTGTGGATGGGGGAATGCAGCTTTCTAAACTTAAGCTTCAATTATATAAAAAGGGAGGCAAAATATCTGAGACAGTTCATCAGTGAGGGAATATGCTAATAGATTTTTCTGAAAGAGTATCCGTTATTGCACATTTAGCTTTGTCAAAAACCAAATTGGAGCTATGAAACTTATTAAGCCAGACAGGGTAGCACCATTCTCAAGATACGCACACTAAAACAAACAAAGCAAGGTTCTTTACCTCAGACTTCCAGAAAAAGCCCTGAGACTTTCCAATAATGCCCAAAGAGATTCATGCATCAGCTATATGAAAGCATGCCCCCTACTATATTTAGTGTCCTGGTCTTTCACTTGCTGCAAAAAAACCCGCGAGTCTCCTTGGTCATGGTGGATCAGGGTGGCACTGTAGCAATCCTCAGAGAGAAGGGAAAGGACAGCCACTGGTTTTACATCAACGTATGTCAACCCCCTTCAAAGGATGGCACAATCTGTAATAGTGATTGTCTTACTGGCTGGAGAAACCAAAAGTTTAATTTGGGAAGCACCATCAGTGACACCACACATCAGTTCAGTAACATCTCAAACCAGAGCAGCAGACCCATGGGTCTCTCTTCCCCATGGGGCACCTGGTGGAGTTAGGGATTTTATAATTGGCAGATTTTGGGCCTTATAAATGGTAAGGGACAAGGAGTGATTTGCAAAGGATCAATCATACAGTCTCTTGCTTACCACTGAAACAGCTGCTTTCTGTGCAAATGTTCACCCAAACCGAAAATACCCTGGATGTTTTTAGAAGGATTTTTGAGAAAAAAAAGAGAGAGAGAGACTGGTTAAAATACGGGGCCAGTTAATCTAACAAAGATAATTGGCTCCTCTTTTCTGATAAGGAAATTCCTTGCGGTACTACACTACAAAGAAATTAAAGACATCTTTAAAGACATTGCAGAGAGATTTTATCTTGTTAAAAACAATACTCTGCACAAAGGCCACGCCCAGAAAGTGCCTCATTCATAGTTCTGTGTGTGGGAGACACACCAGGTGGGCTCTGAAAAACACTGTAGTCACTGACACAGAGAACGCAGGGAGAAAGCACATAAAACCTTCTACGTTCTGTGGATTCCTGTGCAGGGGGCACACCCAGAGAGCACCTCAATCCCTCCACACCCTGGGGTGTCTCACCTGTAGAAGAAGTGCCCAGAGTGTGCCTGGAATCCACTGGGCCTCCAAGGAGGTGGTGCCCTATACTCCCGGGCTCTGAGAATGCACCAACGGTGCCTTAAAAATTACCACGCCCTGCAACACCACACCTGCAGGCTCCAATCTCTACAGGAAAGTGCCTGACGACCCCTCAACACACGGGTACATTGGCCTCATCAAAATACACCAACGCAATGGGAAAAACCACCAGAAAAAGTTGTGCTCCAGATGAAAGAGCCAGCACCCCACCGAACAAGGGCCAAAAGCAATTATCAATATCGGAGATGCGAGATGAAGACATGGAAGAGTTATCAGACAAGGAATTTAAAAAAATAATGCTAAAATTTATCAGAGATGAGGACATGAAGCGGGAAGACTTCAAGAACGGCATAATCGCTGAAATACAACAAATCAAAACCAAACTGGCTGACCAGGAATGCAAAATTCAAAGTCTGTTCAACAGAATAAATGCGGCAGATTAAAGGATCTCTGAAACAGAAGACACGCAAAATGAAGGTGACCAGCGAATTAAACAACTGGAGACAAGTCTCAGCAAAACTAATAAAATGATGCAAGAAATGAAAGATTACCTTAGAAAATTGAATATTCGGATCATCTGCCTCACCGAGGGAGTAGAAAGAGAATCAGGAATGCAAGTGCTTGGCGAAATTATACAGGAAAACTTCCAAAACACTTGGAACACGAATCCACCCCGCATACAGGATGGACAGAGAACTCCCAACAGACATGATCCAAAGAGATCTTCACCCAGACACACAGTGCTCAAATTCTACTCCAACGAAGACAAAGAAGGAATCCTGAGACAAGTACGAAGTAGAGAAAAGATCACATACAGGGGAAAACCCATCAGAATCACTGCTGACTTCTCCGAAGAGACCCTACAAGCAAGGAGAGAATGGACAAAGATCTTCCAAGCCCTGAAACAAAACAACTGTCAAACAAGAATAATCTACCCAGCAAAGATCTCATTTGTATATGAGAACAAATTCAGATACTTCCATAGCAAAGAAAAACTAGAAGAATATGTTTACACAAAACCAGCTCTGCAAAGTCTCCTTAGAAATGCGCTAATTCTGAAAAAAAAGGAGGCAAACCACAAAAAAGTTGGCAAATAAGAAGGTCTCCAAACTAAAGCCCACACAAAGAAGGCAATTACATAGACAACAACACAACCAAAACACAATTGCATGGCAGGGCAAAATTGCAACCTCTCAATTTTAACTCTCAACACAAATTGTCTAAACTCACCAAAGAAAAAGATTAATAGAATGGATCATCAAACAAGACCCAACCATCTGTTGCCTACAAGAAACACATCTAACCAGAAAGGATGCAAAGAAACTGAAAGTGAAGGGATGGAAAAAGATATTTCACGCCAATAGATGAGAAAAAAAAGCTGGGGTAGCTATCCTAATTTCAGACGAGATAGATTATAATCTAACTAACATCAAAAGAGACAGGGAAGGCCGTTTTATATTGGTGAAAGGAATATAAATCAAGAAGCAATCACCATCATTAATATTTATGCACCAAATCTTAATGCACCTAGTTATATAAAGCAATTACTTACAGACTTAAGGGAAGACATAGACACCCGCACAATTCTTGTAGGCGATCTCAACACGCCTTTAACATCAATGGACCGGTCTACGAAACAAAAACTCAACAAAGAAACAACAGAGCTCACACAAACAATAGAACAGCTGGACTTAGTAGACATATGTAGAACTTTTATCCTAAGGCCACAGAATATACATTCTTCTCAGCGGTGCATGGCACCTTCTCCAGAATCGACCACATGATAGGACATAAAGCGAATCTAAACAACTTCCAAAACATTAGTATCATACCATGTACCCTCTCAGACCACCATGGGATGGAACTGGAAATCAACAACTCAAAACTCCCCAGGAAATATAGGCACTCTTGGAAATTGAACAAAATGCTATTAAACGGACAATGGGTCAGAGAAGAAATTAAAGATGAGATAGAAAATTTATGGAAACCAATGAAAACTCTGATACAACATTCCAAAACTTGTGGGACACCGCCAAAGCAGTGCTACGAGGTAGATTCATCGCAATCGGAGCCCATGTCAAGGCCCAAGAAAGACGCCAAATACAATAACTAACCACACACCTCCAGGATCTGGAAAAACATTAACAGAAGAGTCCCACGCACAATAGGAAAAAAGAAATCATCAAAACAAGGGAGGAGATAAACCAAATAGAAATAAAAAAAACTATACATAAAATCAACAAATCAAAAAGTTGGTTTTTTGAGAAAATAAACAAATTAGACACTCCACTGGCCCGATTGACAAAAAAAAAAAAAAAAAAAAAAAAAAAAAACAAGAGAAAGTGAGAATCAATAGCATTAAAGATGAAAAAGGCAACATAACAACAGACACTGCAATCATTAAGAAAATAATTAGAAATTACTACAAAGAACTGTACTCCCACAAATTTGAGGACCACCAAGAAATAGAAAAGTTCCTGGACTCCCACCACTTACCAAAACTCAGTCCGGAGGCAACTGCAGAATTAAATAAACCCATAACCGAGGTAGAGATTGAAACAGTCATCAAGGATCTCCCAACGAAAAAAAGCCCAGGCCCAGACGGCTTCACTACAGAATTCTACAAAACATTCCGAACAGAACTAACACCAATCCTCTACAAGCTCTTCAAAACAATAGAGGAGGAAGCAACCCTCCCAAACTCATTCTATGAAGCCAACATCACCTTAATCCCAAAACCGGACAGAGAACCATCAGAGAAGGAAAACTACAGACCTATCTCTCTGATGAACATTGATGCTAAAATCCTCAACAAAATCCTAGCCAATAGAATTCAAAAAATCATCAGACAGATCATTCATCCGGATCAAGTAGGATTCATCCCTGGAATGCAGGGATGGTTCAACATTCGGAAATCCATAAATGTTATAAACCATATCCAAAAACTGCAAAACAAGAACCACATAATAGTTTCAATAGATGCAGAAAAAGCTTTCGACAAAATCCAACACCTCTTCATGCTAAAAACTCTAGCCAAAGTAGGCATAGATGGGAAAATCCACAACATAATTAAAGCAATTTATGAAAAACCCAACGCCAGTATCATACTGAATGGAGAAAAGCTAGAACCCTTCCCACTGAGATCTGGAACAAGACAAGGGTGCCCGCTATCACCACTGCTATTCAACATAGTCCTAGAGGTACTTGCAGAGGCCATAAGACAAGAAAAATAAATCAAAGGCATACGTATAGGAAACGAAGAAGTCAAGCTTTCACTATATGCAGATGACATAATCCTATACATAGAAAAACCAGGAGAATCAATACAGAAACTGCTAGAACTTATACGAGAGTTTGGCAGAGTGGCGGGGTACAAAATTAACGAACGAAAATCAACAGCCATAGTGTACGCAAATAACACCAAGATGGAAGAAGATCTAACCAACAGGATACCATTCAAAATAGCAGAGAGAAGTATGAAGTATTTGGGAATAAATCTAACCAAAAGCGTAGGAGACCTATTCGAAGAAAACTACAAACTATTTAAAAAGGAAATTGAACAAGACCTCAAAAGATGGAATAACATCCCGTGCTCCTGGATAGGCAAAATCAATATCATTAAAATGTCTATACTACCACAAGCAATATACATTTTCAATGCAATTCCAGTCAAATTGCCCAAAACATTCTTCACGGAACTGGATACAATGATTCAAAAGTTCATCTGGAAGCACAAAAAACCACGAATAGCTAGAACCATCCTGAAAAATAAGAGATTAGCAGGGGGAATCACAATCCCGTACCTCTGGACATACTATAGAGCAGTGGTTATCAAAACAGCCTGGTACTGGCACAAAGACAGAAAAGAAGATCAATGGAATAGAATAGAAGCACCAAAAGGGAACCCACACAAATACAGCCAATTAATCTTTGACAAAAAGACCAATGATAGCTCAAGCAAGTGGGAAGGTCTCTTTAGTAAATGTTGTTGGGACAACTGGCTGATAGCCTGTAGAAACAAAAGGATAGACCCACATCTATCACCATACACTAAGATCCAATCTACATGGATAAAAGACCTAAACCTACATCCAGAAACCTTCAAACTCTTGCAAGAAAATGTAGGAAATACACTGCAAGACCTAGGAGTAGGTTCCGACTTTCTAAGAAGGACACCAAAAGCAATAGCAGTTGAGAACAGAATAAACAAATGGGACCTCATCAAACTAAGAAGCTTCTGTACAGCAAGGGAAACAATCAACAAAGTAAAAAAGCAACCCACAGAGTGGGAGAAGATCTTTGCACACGATATAGGCGATAGGGGGCTAATTTCCAGGATATACAAAGAACTTCAAAACAACCAAAAAACCAAAACAAACAAGCCACTCAAGAAATGGGCAAGGGAAATGGGCAAACATTTCACAAAGGAGCAAGTCCAAATGGCAAACAAACATATGAAAAAATGTTCCAGCTCCCTAGCAATAAGGGAAATCCAAATTAAAACATCGATGAGGTACCACCTAACACCAGTAAGATTGGCCCACATAAACAAGAACACCAACGACGCTTGCTGGCGAGGATGCGGGGAAAAGGGAACCCTACTCCACTGCTGGTGGAACTGCAAATTGGTACAGCCTTTATGGAAATCAGTCTGGAGAACACTCAAACAACTCGGAATCTGCATGCCATATGACCCAGCAATAGCACTCCTAGGAATATATCCAAAACACCTGTTTTACGACAAACCAACATGCATCCCCATGTTCATTGCAGCACAATCAGTAATTGCAAAAACATGGAAGCAACCGAAATGCCCATCAATAGAAGATTGGATAAGAAAGCTTTGGTTCATCTACTCCATGGAATACTACTCAGCTGTTAAAAAAAACAAAATACAGTTCTTTGTGGCTAAATGGGCACAACTGGAAACTATAATGCTAAGGGAAATGAGTGAATCCCAAAAGATTAGATACCACATGTTCGCCTTGATTTAACCTGTAATTTATTGTTTGGTTGTTTGTTATTTTTTGAACGTGTCATTGATGCTGTCTCAACCCAGATGTTTCGAAGAATGGAACTTGCATTATTTTTAACATATTGTTTACCCAATACTATGTCAATTAATTCCATAATGTTGTATATTGATACTGAGGCCTTGTTGGGGCTTTTAACCGACCGGATCTTTACTCTGTTAGACCTATCTTCAGACCATAGAAGGTCTCCCCAGGAGGCCACTGAACTTATCTGGACAATAAGGCGCTGAACTTTATGCTAGGCATGTGTTTGCAAGCAATGAATCTCAACTGAACTTGAACTATGGTTATGCAGCAAGGTGGAGGAATCCACCATGGGGGGAGGGGTATGGGGAGGGGTGGGGGGAATCCCCAGCGCCTATAAAACTGTACTACACAATACAGTGTAAGCAACAATAAAAAAAAAAAAAAAGAAAAAAAAAAAAAAAAGAAAAAGGCAACATAACAACAGACACTGCAACCATTAAGAAAATAATTAGAAATTACTACAAAGAACTGTACTCCCACAAATTTGAGGACCACCAAGAAATAGAAAAGTTCTTGGACTCTCACCACTTACCAAAACTCAGTCCGGAGGCAACTGAAGAATTAAATAAACCCATAACCGAGGTAGAGATTGAAACAGTCATCAAGGCTCTCCTGACAAAAAAGAGCCCAGGCCCAGACAGCTTCACTACAGAATTCTACAAAACATTCTGAACAGAACTAACCCCAATCTTCTACAAGCTCTTCAAAACAATAAAGAAGGAAGCAACCCTTCCAAACTCATTCTATGAAGCCAACAAAACCTTAATCCCAAAACTGGACAGAGAACCATCAGAGAAGGAAAACTACAGACCTATTTCTCTGATGAACATTGATGCTATAATTCTCAACAAAATCCTAGCCAATAGAATTCAAAAAATCATCAGCCAGATCATTCACTGGATAAAGTAGGGTTCATCCCTGGAATGCAGTGATGGTTCAACATTCGGAAATCCATAAATGTTATAAACCACATCCAAAAACTGCAAAACAAGAACCACATAATAGTTTCAATAGATGCAGAAAAAGCTTTCAACAAAATCCAACACCTCTTCATGCTAAAAACTCTAGTCAAAGTAGGCATAGATGGGAAAATCCACAACACAATCAAAGCAATTTATGAAAAACCCAACGCCAGTATCATACTGAATGGAGAAAAGCTAGAACCCTTCCCACTGAGATCTGGAACAGGACAAGGGTGCCCGCTATCACCACTGCTATTCAACATAGTCCTAGAGGTACTTGCAGAGGCCATAAGACAAGAAAAATAAATCAAAGGCATACGTATAGGAAATGAAGAAGTCAAGCTTTCACTATATGCAGATGACATAATCCTATACATAGAAAAACCAGGAGGCTCAATGCAGAAACTACTAGAACTTATACGAGAGTTTGGCAGAGTGCCAGGGTACAAAATTAATGAACAAAAATCAACAGCCATAGTGTAGGCACATAAAAACAAGATGGAAGTAGATCTAACCAACAGGATACCATTCAAAACAGCAGAGAGAAGTATGAAGTATGTGGGAATAAATCTAACCAAAAGCGTAGGAGACCTATTCGAAGAAAACTACAAACTATTCAAAAAGGAAATTGAACAAGACCTCAAAAGATGGAATAGCATTCCATGCTCCTAGATAGGCAAAATCAATATCATTAAAATGTCCATACCACCACAAGCAATATACATTTTCAACGCAATTCCAATCAAATTGCCCAAAACATTCCTCACAGAACTGGATACAATGATTCAAATGTTCATCTGGAAGCACAAAAAACCACGAATAGCTAGAACCATCCTGAAGAATAAGAAGCTAGCAAGGGGAATCACAATCCCGTACCTCTGGACATACTATAGAGCAGTGGTTATCAAAACAGCCTGGTACTGGCACAAAGACAGAAAGGAAGATCAATGGAATAGAATAGAAGCACCAAAAGGGAACCCACACAGATACAGCCAATTAATCTTTGAGAAAAAGACCAATGACAGTCCAAGTAAGTGGGAAGGCCTCTTTAGTAAATGTTGTTGGGAAAACTGGCTGATAGCCTGTAGAAACAAAAAGATAGACCCACATCTATCACCATACACTAAGATCCAATCTACATGGATAAAACACCTAAACCTACATCCTGAAACCTTCAAACTCTTGCAAGAAATTGTAGGAAATACCCTGCAAGACCTAGGAGTAGGTCCCGACTTTCTAAGAAGGACACCAAAAGCAATAGCAGTTGAGAACAGAATAAACAAATGGGACTCATCAAACTAAGAAGCTTCTGTACAACAAGGGAAACAATCAACAAAGTAAAAAAGCAACCCACAGAGTGGGAGAAGATCTTTGCACATTATATAGACAATAGGGGGCTAATTTCCAGGATATACAAAGAACTTCAAAACAACCAAAAAACCAAAACAAACAAGCCACTCAAGAAATGGGCATGGGAAATGGGCAAACATTTCACAAAAGAACAAGTCCAAATGGCAAACAAACTTATGAAAAAATGTTCCAGCTCCCTAGCAATAAGGGAAATCCAAATTAAGACATCGATGAGGTACCACCTAACACCAGTAAGATGGCCCACATAAACAAGAACACCAACGACGCTTGCTGGCAAGGATGCACGGAAAAGGGAACCCTACTCCACTGCTGGTGGAGCTGCAAATTGGTACAGCCTTTATGGAAATCAGTCTGGAGAACACTCAAACAACTCAAAATCTGCATACCATATGACCCAGCAATAGCACTCCTAGGAATATATCCAAAACACCTGTTTTACGACAAACCAACATGCATCCCTATGTTCATAGCAGCACAATCAGTAATTGCAAAAACATGGAAGAAACCAAAATGCCCATCAGCAGAAGATTGGATAAGAAAGCTTTGGTTCATCTACTCCATGGAATACTACTCAGCTATTTAAAAAAACAAAATGCAGTTCTTTGTGGCTAAATGGGCCCAAATGGAAACTATAATGCTAAGGGAACTGAGCGCAACCCAAAAGGTTAGATACCACATGTTTGCCTTGATTTAACTTGAAATTTTTGTTTGGTTGTTGGTTATTTTTTGGACCTGTCATTGATACTGTCTCAACCCAGATGTTTCGAAGAATGGAACTTGCATTATTTTTAACATATTGTTTACCCAATACTATGTGAATTAATTCCATAATGTTGTATATTGATACTGAGGTTTTTGTAGGGGCTTTTAACTGACCGGAACTTTACTCTGTTAGCCCTATCTTCAGACCAGAGAAGGTCTCCCCAAAAGGCCACTGAACTTATCTGGACAATAAGATGCTGGACTTTATGCTAGGTATATGATTGCAAGAGGGAATCTCAACTGAACTTGAACTGTGGTTATGCAGCAAGGTGGAGGAATCCACTTTGGGGGGAGGGTTATGGGAGAAGCGGGGGAAATCCCCAGCGCCTATAAAATTGTATCACATAATACAATGTTAATAACAATAAAATAAAAACAAAAAAACAAAAAAAAACAAAAAAACAATACTCTGGCGCATTGTTTTCCGTGGTTCAGGGAGACTTGCAGGTTCAGTGGGATTACCTCCTTTTGAACTGCTCTTAGGGAATGCCTCAGGCAGGACCATGACTCTCTTCCCCACAGAGCATTGGAATAGTCAAGGCACTTCACATTTCAGTACAGCAACTTGATCTGCTGCCTTTCATGAAAATATCCAGAATGAACAGAGGTTTATATCCTAGCCAGGTGACTAATCCATCTGCCTACTAATTTATCTTTGGAAGGAGCATAAGATGGCCCAGGTGCTTGCATACCAGCCACCCTTTTGAGATACATTCATGTAATGGAAGGGAATACCAGTCTCTCTAAAGTTATTTCTACTCAGTTGCCCAGTGGCTGGTGGACCTCTCCTTGTTTTTTCCTCTTTCTCTGGAGTCACAGGTGATCAGTCCTTGGACTTGAGTATAATGAGGCCAGATCATTCAGCAGTTCACAAGGCATCCAGAAGTCTTGGCCATCAGGAGCACTTTGAGTCCTTTACAAACTGACTAGACTCTGTCTTCTTTTCAGGTTTTTACCAGAAACAGGTCATTAATCTGGGATGAATGAACTGTGCACTCAAGAAAAAGCAGAGGATGTGGGCTCTATGGGGACAGAGAGAGAATGCTCTCACTCTCTCTCATTTTTCATCCACTGATCTACTCCCCAAATGGCCATTTGCATGGAGCTGGGTCAGTTCGAGGAACAAGCCAAAAGTCAGGAGCTTCTTCCTTGTCTCCCACATGTTCCATCCTCTGCTGCATCTCTTTCCACTTTAGCAGAGAACTTAAAGTGAAATGAAACAGCCACTACTCAGTCTAGTGTACATATGGGATGTTAGCAACAGAGGTACAGCTTTCCACATTAAGCCCTGTTTATGCTACTGTGGGCAACAGAAATATTTTATTCTAAAATTCTGGACAATAAGGAAATGTGCCTGGTGTGGTAGCCTAACTGCTAGAGACCTCAACTATTGCACTTATCAGGATCCCAAAAGGGCAGCAATTCTAAACCTGGCTACACCACTTCTCATCTTTCTCTTTGCTTGTGGCCTAGAGGAGCAGTCAAGCATGGCTCAAAACCCTGCACTGATGTGTCAGATCCAGACATTGCGCTGTCTTCTTCATCCCTTCTTGGGCCAGAGGAAGCAACACCATTGTTCTGGTACATGGTCTGGTGTGCAGATTTTGTCTAGATTAGGCGGCACCAGCTGAGATCCACCACTGCGTCTGCATTCACCATCTGGGGAACACCACTCCACACAAGGACCTTCCAAAGCCTTTTCTCTGTCTCTCCTCCCAGTTTGCCACGACATGAAACCAAATGCACAAACTGTGGGTCATTTGCAGCAGAGACACAAAGCCTGGAATTCTGAGAAAAACTGGTGGACTTGTACCGGGAAATTAGAGGAGACACTGGAAGGACCCTTCCCAGGTGTTTTCTGATGACATCATCAGAAGACTGCATTTCCCAGGAGACTCAGCTTCAGTCCTTTAGGAACCAAGGCAGGACACCATTTCCAGAGGATATCTGGTTATCTGGGGAAAGAGATGTAGTGTATCAAAACTGCTCTTTATGCAGATACCTGAGATTTGTGGAAATCATGGGAAATTATTAAATAATTTATTTATTCAATAATTTATTTATAAATTATTTATTATTTTATTATTAATAATAATAACAAATATTTATTTAATGAATATTTGTTTATTTATTAAATAATAAATTAACTTTTTAATACTGCAATATATGCTACATTTATAAATTTGGCATTCATTTTTCACATTTAAAAGCATGAGAAGTCATATCCCTATCATACTTGATTATTGATGTTATTGTTCTCATCTAGGTGACTAATTTATTAGTCATCATTGGATTAGGTTGCTTATTGGGGAACATGTGTTTCAAATGTGTAGTAAGATAAAAGTTAGCATCCCATACTCCATTTGCAATGTAAACATATTCGTCCAGAAAACGCTAAATTCTATCATCCAGTGAGGATCAGTTTTGATATTTTTATCTTTGGGGTTCTCTGTGGTGGCCAGTAGGAGGAGCCATTTCTCTACCAATTGAGAGTTTCTCAGCTTCCTATCAGTTGAGCCACTAAGAGCTATAAGCGTGTGACCTTGAAAATCTATCATATCAACAATCATAAATATCTAAAGGACTAGATATATGAGAAAGCAATGTGCACTCCTATGTTCACTACAGCACAACCAATAATTGCGAAAACACAGAAGCAACCTAGATGCCTGTTAGCAGAAGACTGGATAAAGAAACTGTTCTTCAGCTGGGCTGTGGAATTTCACTCAGCTATTACAAAAAAATGAAAATACAGTTATTTGCAGTCAAATGGGCCAAACTGGAGACCACTATTCCTAGGAAAAAGAGCAAACTGCAAAAGGTCAGATATCATATGTTTGCTCTAACATAACAGCCACTAAAAAGACACAACAACAACAAAGAAGAGAACTAACAAATATATGTAACCCCACAATGGAAGGACACAACACAGAGCAGACTACCAGAACTCAGGGAAAATCGACCAAATGCATCTCTACTATGAAATGAAGGTAGGCATATAATTAATTTTAAGAGATTGTGCCCTGGTGATACTCAGTGCTAACATGGTTAAGGGGTATTTTGTTCATCTTCTCAGGAAATGGCTCTGTGTTGTTTCAATTTGCAGTTTTCTGGTGTCAAATTTAATTATTTCTCCTGTTCTTTGTAAATATCTGAGGCTGTTACTGTCCCTTTCACCAATGTTATTGCTTCATCTCATGAGTAATGATGATCTGGTCTTTAGTGTAATTCCTTTCACACCACATGGGCCATGCACTGGTGTCAGTTCCTACATGAAGGTCCTTGATACTTTGCTCCACCACTCTAGTAACACAATAATATTTTGTTGCATGTTCACTAATGTTTTGTGGATCAAAGCTTATTATTTTTTCCCCCTGTTATAGACTGTGTACACTGGCTCTGTGTTTAAGGGGATGCATAGTGAAGTGCAACAGAGACTGATACAAGGGTGGACTTGCAGAGAAATGGCTCCAGATGTCCTGACAGCAGGATGTTGGACCCTCTGACATTGTCCACACCTGCACTGTCAGGAGATACTTCAATGGCAGCATGATGGACTTATGTCTATTCATGAAAGACCCATTGTGAGCTAGAGGGAAAATCAGTGAGGAGGGGAGGGAATTTGGCAAGGGGGACAGGAAATCCATATGCTTATTAAACTGCATCACAAAATAAAATTTTAAAAATCAATTGAAATAAGGATATTGAAAAGATTTTTACAAATGTTGCGGACTGGTTTGTTTACTTAGCACATACATCTGAATGATTTTTGAGAAAAGTACCAACAACATGTTTTGGAGAAAGGCAAGTCTTCAATAAATGCTCATGTCCACACTAAAAGTATATATATAAAATAAAAGTATATTCCAACCAAATAAAAATTATCTCTAGCTGAGCCCAACACCTAACTTCATTGCTATAAACTACATAATTGCTAGAAAAACCATGAGGAAAGATATTTAAAAACAATGATGAAAGTGATTATTTTTAAATAAACTCGCAAAACTCAGGCAATAAAAGCAAAAGTAAAAACAATTAAATTATACACAAATCAGAAATGCCTGAATGCCAAGGAAACATCAAAAGAGTGAAGAGACACATGACAGAATAGGGGATTCTTGCAAGCTCCTTATTCAACAAAGTATCCACATGCACAACAATCAATCAAGTAAATAAATGGCACAAAAATCTCACCAGAAAATTCTCAATAGAACAAATGGAAATGGACAACAAATATAAGGGGGGAAAACTGCTTAATATAACTGGCTATGAAAATGCATTTTGTAACCACATGGTGGCGCTGTGCATGATAGGCTAAGCCTGCACTTCTGGCATCTCATATGTGTGCTGATTCAAGACCTGACAGCTTCCTTTCAAACCAGCTTTCTGCTAATGTCTTGGAAAGCTTCAGAAGACAGCTTAAAATCGTGGGTCACTGCATCCACTTGGGAAACCCCATGTTGTTTGTTGTTGGTTTTGGATCATTTCAGCTCTGGTTGTTGTGATATTTTGGGGAGTGGACCAGCAGCTGGAAGATCTCTCTCCCTCTCTCTGCCATCCCTGGTTGATGATGGCCTTTCATCCCTGTCTGCCGGCAGCCATCAGGTAAGCCAGGCTGGGTGCCAATGAGTACATCCAAGAACAATGGAGAAGGAACAGTCAGATGTGATGCTCTTTCTCTTTAGCGTCCACAGTGGGCAGCACCTTTAGCTGGCCGTGTGGTAGAGTGCCATGCTCCACTGGGCTGCAGACAGAAATACATGGCCAAGCAGGGTTATATCATATGTAAGATTCCTGTGCAGCATCATGTCCACAAGCACACAGTCCATAAGTTGCAACCTACAGCAAGCCTGCATATTATGCTGTGAACCAGCCAAGTGCACAAAGCCTTCATTCTGCTGCCAAGGGATGAGCCGGGTGCCTCCATGGAGTTCCAAGAATCCATGTGCATTCTAATTCCTGTTTCTCTTTCTGGAGATGCATGTCGTTGGTATCCTGGTAAAGGTTACATTGAAACCAAATTGCTTTGATTAGTGCAGATATTTTAATAATATTAATTCTTCCAATCCACAAGCAAGAAAAAAAAAACTTGCTAAATATTGTACATCTTTTGTGATTTCTTTTGTCAATGTTTTATCCCTTTCAATACACAGAATTTTGACTTTGGCTAAACTTATTTTTTAAGGCAATGTGGATAACATTTCTTGAGTTTTCTTTCAGTAAGCTCATCATTAGCAGACAGAACAGCGACTATTTCTCTATGTTGATTTTCTAACCTGCTACATCATTTAAGTTTACCAATTCTAACAGCCTTTTTGTGGAGAATTTAAGTTTTTCATGCATAACATAATGTCACCTGCAAATGTGATTACATTTCTTTCTCATTTTGATGCCATTTAGTACAAGAACCAGAAAACTTCCTAAATTTTCATGCCAATGCTTTGCAGACTTCCCTGAATCAGAGTGAGGTAAGTGATCATGATTGTCTCCTTCTATATCTGGAATACATCTTAGCTCACTGTACTATGATACTGGCCCCCAGTACTTCTGGCTTTAATACAATGGTCCCCTACACATTAAATCACCCCTTTACCTCCCTAGACAGCTGCGCAGGCATTGTTAATAAGCACTAAAATGTATACATGCCCCATTTCATGGATAACTCTAAGTGTAGCTTTGGGAATGTTGTAACACTGTAGAACACTTAGTTCTCTGAGCACGAGAACCTTTTTGCTGTTGAAATATGGTCTTCAGACTGAAACAGGTTTTGACATATGGAAACACTATCTGAAGAGTTTCTGTCATATGTGTTTTGTTTGAGCAAAAAGAACATGCATCTTTCAGAGAAACATTTTCCACATTGTGACCTTATGCTTTTTAATCTTTTCAAGATGCACATGTGAGGGACTGGCATGGTGATTGGATGTGGCATTCCTTATGTGCTCAGGTTCAAGTCTAGGCTGCCCATTTTGATTCAGTTCCCACGCAATGCATTTGGAAAAGCAGTAGGAAGAACAGAGATAGGAGAGAAGGAGAGAGAGAAAAGGGAGAGAAGGAGAGAGTTCTCCCTACTGTTGATTCACTCCCCCAGATGGCTACAATGTGGCTGCCAAGAGCCACAAGCCTGGGCCACCTTCTGCTGCCTTTCCCAGACCCTGAGCAGTGAGCTAGGTCAAAAGTAAAGCACAAAGCAGACACTTCATCCTACGAATGATGCTGGTGTCACAGGGGATGGCATTTACCTCTGTTAAAGTGCCACTACAGCAGTCCCATCATAGGTGCCATTCTAAGAATTTAAGGAAGCTTACCATTATACCCTTCCTCCCCACCTCATTTCCGCCTTCTCTCCTCATTTCTTTACTCTTTAAAGATATATTCAGCTTGATTTGGAAGACAGAATTTGAAGAAAGAGCCAGAGTTGTGTTCATCTGTAGCTGGGAGCCAGAAGTTTTTTATGGTTCTACCACATGGGGGCATCATCCTCCATTTGAGCTGCTATAAACATAGCAGTACAGAGAACTTTCTTTAAATGCAAATATAATTTCAGTTAGCTAAATGTCCAGGAGTGAGCTGGCTGAGTTGTATGGTGGATCTCTGGGGAATCTCCAAACTGTCCTCCCTGGTGGCTTTACTGGTTTACATTCCCATCAACTGTGTATTGGCGTCTAGTATATTTAGAGTTTTGGGTGGTCACCTTTTGCAAATGGAATGATGTTGAATCTGAGCCCCTGTCATTTAAGAACAGGACCCAGGCTACTATCTGTCACCCTTAATTTAAGAACTGTTTGCCATCCCTTTCTCAAAAGAATGCACTGAATTAGGGAGTTTTCCAGCTGTCTTATAAAGTTTTAATGACAGGGCTCAGGGAATCTCTTGACTCTCCAATAGGTAAGAAACATGACAGATAATGTTGTCTTGCAGTGATTTATGTAGGGGAATTGCAGTCTGGGCAGAATGTAACCCTTACCTTCATGTAACGCAGACCAGCTGCAACCCACAAGGCCACTGTAAATTTCTAAAGAGCATGGATCATTGACTGGTCAAGCAATCAGAAGCTCCACTGACAAACCAGAAAATGTTCAGCCAGAGACAATTAAAATGTTGAGCCATCACTTTCAGGGATCCAGGCATTAAATAATAGCTCATCACTCCTTGCTCTTCATTTTGCAATTTAAAAATCCCCATTTTCTTGCAGCACTCCAATGTTGGTGATTGATTTTATTAAACCAGACAGAAGGGTCCAGTTTATGGGTGTTCTAGAACAATGCATCCAACCAGTTAGGAGTGTTGTTTGGCAACAATGTGAAACCTTATAGCGATTTTGATTTGCATTCTCCTGATGCCTTTTTTAAAAAAAGATTTATTTTTATTATTTCATTATTGAAATGTGGATATACAGAGAGGAGAGACAGAGGAAGTTCTTAAAATCTGATGATTCACTCCCCAAGTGAGTACAATGGCCGATGCTATGCCGATCCAAAGCCAGGAGCCTCTTCTGGGTCTTCCATGCGGGAGCAGGGTCCCAAAGCCTTGGGCCATCCTCGGCTGCTTTCCCAGGCCACAACAGGGAGCTGAAGGGAAGCGGGGCTGCCAGGATTAGAACCGGCGCCATATGGGATCCTGGGCGTGCAAGGGGAGGACCTTAACCACTGCGCCACCTCGCCGGGCACTCCTGATGCTTTTTGAGCATCTTTTCTTGCATTTGTTAGCTATTGGAGATTTTCATACTTTTTGCAAAAGGCCTAATGGAAGCCAGAAGGGGTACAGGGCTTCAGAGCAGCTCAGCTCTGTCCAATGTGGACAATAGTGTAGTCGATCATCTGATGGAAGTCTCTCCTTTTCTATAAGTCTTCTTTTCAAGTAAAAAACACATGCATGTTTAAACATCTGTGCATATCTTTAGCCCATTTCTTTCTTTTTAAAGATTTATTTGTCTCAATGGAAAGTCAGATATACAGAGAGAAGAAGAGCAAAAGGGAAAGATCTTCCATTCAATCGTTCACTCCCCAAGTGGCTGCAATGGCCAGAGCTGAGCTGATCCAAAGCTAGGAGCCAGGGCCCAAACGCTTTTCACTATTTCTTGACTGCTACCCCAGGCCACAGGCAGGGAGCTGGATGGGAAGTGAGGCCACTGGAATATGACCTGGTGCCCATTTTGGATCCCAGCAATGTGCAAGGTGAGGATTTTAGCTGCTAGGCTACTGCACCAAGCTCATTAGCCTGTGCCCTAACTGAATTGCTTGATTGAGACTTTTGACAACAAACTGAACTTCATGAACTACCTACAAATGAGGCACATGTACATGTTCTTCCGGCAGAGTTCATGCAGCTTGGGAAACACGATGTGCTTAGTGCTGTGCTCATTAGGCAAGGATGCTGCAATAGGCCACAGAGAGGAAGCAGGATGAACACAGTGTGAAGTGCCATCCTGATCTGATTCATGACACACCTGCAAGAAAAGGACATCTTCAGGTAGCACTCTTCCTGACACTGTGTGCTTAGCTCTATATGTGCTAAGCTTAGAAAATCTGCAACATTCCCAGAGAGAAATAGATCAAAAAGTTCTGCTCATGTACATAGAGCTCAGACCTTCAGGTAGGATTCTTGTAGGCAGAGCTCTTGTCATTTTTGGATATTTGTTGCTGAAGAGAACATGAGTTCCTTTTTGTTTTTAAGGTTCTCTGTAGTTAGGAACCAAGTATATAAAGAACCTTGATGGGTTGACAAATACATGTCCTGAACATACAGTAACAATGGGCATCTTTGAGGTAACACTCATCTAAACAGCAGTCTTGTACTTTTCAGAATGTTACGCATTTTGGATCACATGCACAGAGGGTCAGGCACAGCCATCAGACATAGGTTTACCTTGTGCCCTCAGTGTTGGTAGGGTTACAGAAAACTAAGGCTTTAAAGCTTCACAGAGATCTGTGGGAGACCTCTCTGAACAAGGACCATGCCACATAAATATATCCTCACATTTAGCAGGTGCAAATAAATGAAGATGCACACCAAAGTATGTATGCATTGCATATCAAATATTGATATACTATGTATACACATCCTACTTATAAACATCTGTATGTATTTATAAATATATATAGCTGAGAAAATGTTTAAGGGCCGAGGGCAATGGCTCAGTGGCTATATCCTCATCTTGCATGAACCTGGCACCAGTTCATGTATTGGCTGCTCCACTTTTTACTCAGCGCCCTGCTTGTGGACCATGAAAGCAGTGGAGATGGCCCAAGGCAATGGTACCCTGCACCAATGTAGAAAACCTGGAAGAAGCTTCTGGCTCCTGGCTTCAGATTGGCTCAGCTCCTGAGATTGTAGCCACTTGGGGATTGAACCAGTGGATAGAATGTATCTCTCTTTGTCTCTCCTTCTTACTGTGAAATTGATTTTCTAATAAAATTTTAAAAAACATTGATAAAAGAAGTGCTAAGAAAAAAAGGAAAATATTGGGCCCAGTGTCATAGCCTAGCTGCTAGAGTCCTTACCCTGCATGAGCCAGGATCCATTATTTGTACTGGTTCTAATTCCAACAGCCATACATCCCATCCAGCTCCCTGATTGTGGCATGGAAATGTAGTGGAGGATGGCACAAAATCTGGGGACCCTGCACCTGCATGAGAGACCTGGGGGAAGCTCCTGGGTCCTGGCTTTGTCTTGGCTACCACTTGTCTTTCCAGTAAAATTAAAATAAATGTTTTAAAAAGGAAAATGTTTAACTAAACATGAACATATCCAGATATTTGCATAAAAATCTGCATTTATTTATATACCCATGTTTCTCAATAAGAAGATGTGTGGTGTTTATTTACACCAAATAAGTAGCCCTCAACATAATTTGTCATGTTCATGGTCACAAATGCAGGTATGCACTGACTAAATTACATCAGTACAAGCCAAACGAAAGCTCATAAATGAGTGCATGGAGCTCTGTACATCAATATAGGCCCTAGGAAATAATAAAGCAGACAAGCATTCTGAAGTCATCAGCAGAGGTCAGCGGCTCTGCTTTGCCTCTTGTGGAAACTTTTTGTGTAGAAACAGCCAGGGGACATTTAGCTACTTTCTGGAACTTTGAGAGCTGACAGAACCACATCAAGCCAGAGAGCCCAGCCCAGCCAAGGGGTATCCCTCCCAGCGAGAGCTGGCCTTGTTTCCTATGGAGTCCCTCCAGGAAGAGACACTTGCATACAACCAGTTCATCTTTAAGGAAACAAAAGGCTTTATTTTATTATTATTAGAAAACCAGCTTGCTCTACTGTATACAGAAGAAGAAACACAGAGAGGAAGATCCTTTGCCTGATGAGTCACTCCCCACATGACCGCAATGGCTAGAGCTGTACCAATCCGAGGCCAGGATCCCGCAGCTAGCTTCAAGAAGATTCTTGATTTTCTCTTTCATTTCTTCAGCTACACGTTAATCATTCAGTAGTATGTTATTTAACTTCATGGTGTTGTCAATTTCTTTTTGCTTCCTGTTGTTGATTTTGTATTGCAGCTTTTCATTTAAGGGATGCATAGTAACTGTGGACACTATCATATCCAGATATTAGGATGGAATGCAGCATGCATCTGTACTTCTGGGTCAAAGATGGGCTCCCGAAAAACCTGTAACTATATCTTGACAACAGGATGCTGGACTCTCTGCCATTGTCTATGCCCACAATGATAGACTTATGAATATTTATAAGGATCTATACTATTGTATTAATATTGGGGAACTCAGTGGGGTATAGGGGATTTGAGAAGAGAGTAAGGAAAATGCCAGGGCCTATGAAACTGCATCATATAATAATAATAATAATAATAATAATAATAATAATAATAATAATAATAATAATAATAATAAATTTTAAAATTGCTTGAAAAATCTGTTAGAATTTTTTCATAAATTTTATTGCAAGTTTTCACAGAGAATACAAAACTAAGACAAAATATTTTGAATAGCTATGATTAAAATGATAAAGCTAGATAAACATTTAATGATTTATACTTTTTAAATTCCCATATCCGGGCCCGGCGCTGTGGCGCAAGTGGTTAACGTCCTCGCCTGGCATGCCTGGGATCCCATATGGGCGCCGGTTCTAATCCCGGCAGCGCAGCTTCCCTTCCAGCTCCCTGCCTGTGGCCTGGGAAAGCAGTAGAGGACAGCCAAGGGCTTTGGGACCCTGCACCCGCGTGGGAGATCCGGAAGAGGCTCCTGGCATAGTATCGGCCGGTTGTGCTCACTTGGGGAGTGAATCATCGGATGGAAGATCTTCCTCTCTGTCTCTCCTCTCTGTATATCCGCCTTTCCAATGAAAAAATAATAAAAATAAATCTTTAAAAAAATAAATAAATAAATAAATTCAAATATCCATTGTTTAAATTCACACATGAATTGACTTGTTTTGAGTACTTTGGACTGAAAAGCTGAGCCTCACTTGAGACTCTTGTGAGAAAAGGCAGTTTCATGTGAGATTAGGAGTGATGGGTGTCCAGAAATCAAGTGCTAACCCTTTGGGTCCCCATGGTTATACCCTAGGATTAGGACCATATTCACAAGGGAAGTACCTAACTTACCACAGCAATGAAGGTTTCCAGGCACATTCAGGTGATCTGGAGCAGTTAGGCAATCACAGAGGCAGCCCCTAAGGAGCACTGGTGACCTCACAGCCTGCGAGTGGGGTTCCTGCAGTAGCCATGAGCTGGCCATCCTCAGTAAGAGCCAGGTTTTCAAGTTGCAGACTCAATGTACCTGGGGCTGTAGCATTAAGAGATTGGGATATTAGACTCATGCAGTTATCATTTGGGTCAATTCTGTGAAAGGAAACTCCACGGGCTAGTAAGCATTGGTAACACAGGAAGCATTCTTGTCCACATAGGATCCTCTTGCCCTGTCCTGCCTTACTCTTGTACACCTAGGTCTCACGCACAGGTGTCCATCCAGGCAATATCGAGATGACTCATTGAGAGATGTTTTCCTCAATCTGTTGCCTGTGTCTGGGGAAGGCTCCACTCCACACTCCAATCTCATCATTCCACCTTCAGCTCCAAGATCAACTGCTCCACCTTCAGCTTAAGATGTCTTTCCCCAGACTCACGCACAATTCCTTTGATCCCCAGGTGTCACAGGTCTTGAGCTAAGCACACCCTGAGGTATGGACAGATGGGAAACCTGAAACGGATACTGCAACTCCCATACAAACCACACTGAAAGGGCCAGTGCTGTGGCGTAGCAGGTAAAGCTGCTTATGTAGTGCCAGCATTGAATAGGACATGAATTCAACTCCTGGCTGCTGCGTGTAAGCCCAGCTGCCTGCTGATATCTATAGAAAAGGGGCTGAAGAAAACCTAAAACTCACAGAGAAAACCCAGATGAAACTTACAGTTCTTGCCCTTGGGCTGGACAGATATGGTCATTGTTGCTGTTTAGAAAGTATTATCCTTCATAACTGTAAAAGTTCCCTTACTCCTCCTTTATGCAGTTAATTCCTGCTTTTACAAATTTTATTTTATATTAAAATATTGCTTCCTCATTTGGGAGGGATGCATGTGCATATGTGCCTCAGATCAGTGAAGGGAAGGTCGAGATATGGAGGATGATGGGTGGGTGAGATAAATGTTTCAATGTTTTGCATTTTCTCCTGTGTCTTCTGGGGGAGGTGAAAACAGAGGCAGAGTTGAACCTGGGTGCCACTACCTCATGGCCTGGGGATGGAGGATAGTCATTTGATGACACCTTAAAAACTCTGATGTCTGGCAGCATGTCCTGTAGATGTTTCTTGAGTGACTTTGACAGTCTCAGATGTTGTAGATTTCACTTCTCCAGGATTGAGAGAGACTTTTCACATGACAATGTCCATCTGACTGCCTCCATAGTCTCAGACACTTACTGCAAAGTTTGAAGAAGACACTGTCCAAACTCTTCTGCTTTCTATCCTCTGATGAGACACTCACTATCTTCTGCTAGCCCTGATGAGTTAGTTGCTGTTTCCCTTGTGTGTCCTTTCTCCCTGCTCAGATAAGAGGAATTGAGCAGGCCTAGATCCAATATGTGCATCCCAAGTGGGAGAACAGAGCTTGTGATTTTTCTTGAGGCCAGAGTTTGAGTCCAGCAGTCTAGCTGGGGAGTTCTCAAGAAACCATGCTTAGGATGATTTCAGACTTGGCTTTTGTGTGCACCAGCAAGTGCAGGAGCAGGCTGAATCTGTAACTACACTTGCCAGGCAGCTGCCCATTCAGATCTGTCCCAAGCCCCACCTCTCAAACTAATGGGTGCTGTAGGCTAGTCCCAACCAGACTATGACAGGCCACATCATCACACACACCAGTCAGTGCTATACCCCAGTTGGGACAACTCCTAACTCCCACAGGCCCACCACAGCTCTACTTTTTAATGCGCTGGCATGTGTTGTGGTCTACACCAGGTCCATTCCATATCCTACCCTATAGCTTCTCCTATAGATACTTTTGGCTATGTACCTTCATTCAGTCTACCCACCCGCATACCAGGGCCACATGTATGCCACATCTTTCTTGTTCTGCCTGGTCCAAGCTGATGCCAGGTTCTCAGTCTCACTAGTAGAAGCTGCAGGGTAGCAGGAGAGTAATCACAGTTCTCCTACCAACTTTAGATCCTGCACTTGCCCAGGGTAATGCACTTTGACCTGATATGATTGCTCCATCATGTCTCTCGACGGTGAGCACTACAACCAGTTCCATCTGGCCTGCACCTGGTCTGTGTTTATGTGCACCAGTTAATACAGCCCTGCCCCAAACCCAGTCTACTTGCTCGCTGGCAGGTCTTGCAGACAGTCCACTCCAGTCCAAGCTCTCATACTAACTAGTGGAAGCAGTAGCATAGTAGAGAAGTCCCTGAGGCAGAAATAGCCACCACACAGAGGGTTCTTTATGTAAGACAACTTCCACTGCCTGACCTAGAGGCCCAGAGACAGTCAGATGGGTGGGAAATGAATGCAAATCATCCTGTGGGGGATCTGTCAGCAACTCCATCAGTCTCAGAAAATTCTCAGTCTCTCCTTCGACAAGACAGAAGGTGGCTGTCTAAAAGGGGAGCCCACACCCAGGTCACTGACAATACCTAAGTCCCTGACGAAGGGGAAGAAGAGAACGGAGACTTGTCCAGTTGTGGGGAGTTGTGCCATATCAATATGCCTGTCAACGGACTCCTGGACCACAAGCCGAGAGAGGAGGCTGAATGATCCAGGTGCATTACCCTCACACAGAGAACATTCCTACAAGACATACTGACTGTGGGGAGGAAAGCAGAAAGTGGAAGAATTTCAGGCATCATTGTGTTGCTTCCTGTTAGGAGAGAGTGGGAAAGTCCAACACAGGGTGCAATGATGCAATAGTGCGACTGAGTTTATTTGTGACCAGTGGAGACTGCTCTTCCCTACTGGGCACACAGTGGGAGGGGCTCCAGAGCTGAGAATCCAGTGTCCCCTTTGCTCTGCTCTCTCTCCATGATTCAAGCTGTTTTGTGCCCACATCCCTACTTCCCCCTTGCGAGTATTCCAAATCATGTTTTCTTGTATTTGCATTTTCCCTGGAGAGCTACAGGTGGCTCTAGTGCTGCCTCAGGGGGTCTATCACTGTGCAAATGTCTTTGAGTGAGTTACACTCTAAAGAACCAAGAGGTCCCTGACTTTTAAAGCTTCTTGTAGCTTCCTAAAGAAGAACCTGAAGCAAGTGACAGTGGGGAGCAAGAATCCCACGGATGTAACTCAAATGACCAGAGTACAGGAAGTCTGAAGTAAGATTGTTATTTCAGTTACTGGAAAAAAGGTTCAATTCCTTTCCCAAGTCTGCAGTTAGTTTAGTGAATGGAGCACTCAAGGAATGTTAATCTCCTGCAGAATCCAGCCAAGAAAAGCTACAGACAACCAGGATTATGAAGAGTAAATGGTAATTCTAATGAAGTGATGGCAATTTTAGAAAGCGGTCTTAGATTTTAAAAAGCTTCTACAGAAGTTGGTCATATCCCTGCACTGAGATACTGCTGTGTCTCCTTGTGGGTATGTCTTAAAAGCTCTGCTTTAAATGATGGGCAGAGAAAAGTACATTAGGTGAGTGAAGCAAAAGTGAGGGCTGTGGTCACGCTACACCAGAGTCCATTTGCTGTCACTTACCTGTTGGTCAAACTCATTCAACCCATGCCTGCCAGCTCCTGGTGATCTAGAGCTCCACATAACTTGTGGCAGCTGGCTTACAATCTTATGGGTGTCAAAAGCTATGACACCCCCAACACACACTCATGCACCACAACATCCCCATTGGCAACTGCTTGTTACTCCAGGAATCCAAGAGGCATGATAGAAGCTGTCCCGATAGTTATACCTTGCTGAGCAGGGTGCAAACTTCATACAAGGGACAACCCTAATGGTGAGTAAAAGCATTCTCGATGGGTCCCTCCTTGTTCCACCTAGATGAATGTGGTCTCCAGAGTGGCTCATGTGGTGTCAGTTGTGGCACCGTGCTATGGCCGTGTTTTGCCTGCATGACTTAAAAGAGAATCACAATGAAACCACAACCAGGGTGCAATGCTTTCTAAGTAACACTGGCAAAAAGCCCTGGGCTTCACAATATTTTCAGCATATTGACACACTTCCACTTGGAACACACCCAACACCCAAACACACTCGGACAGCTAGTTTCCACGGAGGCTGGACATCCTCCCTGGTAGGGCCTGTGGGGATGTGTATGCATGTGGATTTTGGCGGATTGCCTTAAGGGGGCAGACCACAGAAAGCAGAGCTTGAGCCACCTGCCTTTCTGCACTAGGACAAAAGGGGCTTGTCTGTCGCCATGGCATTTCTATGCAGCTGAGGCCGTAGAATTCCAGTAGAGTTCTGACCAGGCAATTGCAAAGTGGATGGCTGGAAAGGACACAGAGCCCTGTGAGGTCACAGAGAGGCAGCCAATTGGGAGACGCCCTGTACCTGGACAACTTCATGGGCTTGGGTGAGTGAAGTAAGAGAGAGGTCTGAGGTCATGCTTCACCAAAGTTGCCTGTTGGTCCAACTTATGCATCCCCAATGCCTGTGAGCTTCTTGTCACCTGAAGTTCCACACCACCTGTGGCAGCTGCCTTACAAACATATGGATGTCAAACTGATACAATAGGACAACCTAGACACCTACACATCGCCCACACTCCCCTTTGGCAACTTCTTACTGCTTCATCAATCCAAAATGCACGACAGCTTCTGCCATATGTCTGTCACTCTTGGTTGGACCTCGCTGAGCAGGTCAAACACTTCATACAAGGAAGAGCCCCAACACTGTCAAACTATTCTCATGAGTCCCTTGCTGTTCTACCTAAAGGATTCTGGCCTCCATATTGGCTCAAGGACTTTCTGTTGTGGAACAGAGCTATGGCCATCCTCTGACTATGTGACTCTAACTAAAATGATAATGAAACCAAAACCGAGAGGAAATGCTATCCTAGTAACAGTGTTGCAAAAGTCCTGAATATACTCTCTGGTAGGGACAATGGAAATGTGTGTGTGTGTGTGTGTGTGTGTGTGTGTGTGTGTGTGTGTGTCTGTCTGTCTGTCTGTCTTGGAGGTGCAGGTATGGAGAGGCATTTTGGGGAAGATTAGAGAAATCAGAACTCGAAAAACAGATGCAAGATTTCTGCCCCAGGAATAAGGGTCTTGTTAGTCGCCAGGGCTTTACTAGAATGCAGAGGCTCCTTTTCTGCCCACCCCTGACACACACACACATCCTCTCAGAACCTCCCAGGGTGGATGTGTTCACCCTGCTCATCAAGGACCAACTATGGGGGGACAGAAATGACCATGCTTCTCCAATTCCTGGAGTAGCAAGCTGTTGTAAAATGGGGTGTGAGAGTGCATGTGTGTGTGTGTATGGCTGGGCCGTTGTATCAATTTGATGTCCTTAGGATGGTAAGGCAGCTGCCAGAGGGGTTGTTGAGCTCCAGTTTCGAGGAAGATATAAGATATGACTGTGGCTGATTAGGACCAACAGGCAGGGGATAGCACAACAACTTTAGTGGGGTGTGACTACAGTCCTCGCTCTTGCTTCACTCAAGTCAGCCCATAGGCTGTCCCGGTGAAGGGGGCATCACATTTGACTCCCTCTCCATGACCTCTTAGGGCTCTGTGGTCATACCAGCCATCCAATCAGCAGCAACCTGGTCATAAGTGGCCCGGAATGCTATGGCTTCAGCAGTGTAGAAATGCCATGGCAACAGACAAGCCCCTTTTGTCCCGGTGCAGAAAGCTGGCAGGTGTCTCAAGCTCTGCTTTGTCTGGTCTTCAGCACAACCCCTAAGCCTAATGAACACACACTTACATCCCCACAGGCCCTACAAGGGAAGATGTCCGGCCTCCGTGGAAACCACCTATCCGTAAATGTATGTGGCTTCGGTGCCTATTGAGTGGGAGCGTGCCAATTTGCTGAAAACGGAGTGAAGCCCAGGGCCTTTGCAACACTCTTACTAAGAAAGGGACTCTCCTGTGTTGTTGTTCCATTATCACTGTGTTTGAAGTCACTTGGGCAGAGGATGACCATAGCCCTGTTCCACAATATAGAGTCCTTACACCTATCTGCAGACCACATACATCTAGGTATCACAGGGAGGGATCAATGAGAGTGGTTTGACTCAGCATTGGGGCTGTCCCTTGTATAAAGTGTGCACACTGCTCAGTGTGTTGGAACCGTTGCTGACAATTACATGACAGAAGCTCTTTTTCATATTGGATTCCTGAGGTAACAAGCAGTTTCATAAGGACGGTGCATGTATGTGTGTGATGGTGGGTGGTTGTAGCAGTTTGATGGCCATAGGATTGTAAGGCACCTTCCATAGATGGTGTGGAGCTGCAGATCAAAGGAATCTCTTGGGCATGGGGGTGGATGTGTTGGATCAACAGGCAGGTGACAGCACAACAACTTTGGTTGACTGTGATCTCAACCTCACACTTGCTTCACTCACCTAAGCCTGTAAGGCTGTCCCAGGTACAGGGAGCATCCTGATTGGCTGCTCCTCTATGACCTCACAGGGCTCTGTGGCCATACCAGCCATCCATTCAGCAGCCCTTTGGTCATAAGCGGCCTGGAATGCTACAGCCTTAGCATTCTGGAGAAGCCATGGCGACAGACAGACCCATTTTGGCCTGGTGCTGGAAGCAGGCAGGTGGATCAAGCTCTACTTTCTGTGATCTTACCCCCAAAACCCCTCCAAGCATACCATGACACAGACACACATATCCCCACAGGCTCTACTAGGGAGGATTTCCAGCCTCTGTGGAAACCAGCTGCCCATTAGTGTATGGGGTTCTGGTTCCTCCTGTGTGGGAGTGTGCTAATAGGCTGAAAACGTCATGAAGCCCAGGAATTTTACAACACTGTTACTAGAAAAGCATTTTTCCCAGGTTGTGGTATACTTTTCATTTTCTTTAGTCATGTAGCCAGAGGATGGCCGTAGCCCTGTGCCACAACTGACACTACTTGGGCCACTATGGAAACCACATTCATCTAGGTGGAACACGGAGGGACCCACGACACTTTTTTTTTATTTTTGACTCAGCCTTGTGACTGTCCCTTGTATGAAGTTGCTGTCCTTCTCAGCGTGGTGCTACTATGGGAGACAGATACATACCAGAAGCTGTCATGCACTTAGATTCCTCGAATAGCAAGCATTTGCCAAAGGGGGTATGTCGGGGTGCATGCTTGGGGTGTTTAGTGGTTCATTGTAGCAGTTTGATGCCCATAGATTTGTAAGGCAGTTGCCATAGGTCTGTGGAGCTCCAGATGACAGGGAGTTGGCAGGCATGGGGGTCAATGTGTTGGGCCAACAGACAGGTGACAGCACAGGAACTTTAGTGGAGTGTGATCTCAATCCTCACTCTTGCTTCACTCCACTAAGCCCATGAGGAACAGGGAGCATCCTGGTTTGCTGCACTCTGTGTCCTCACAGGGCTCTGTTATTATACCAGCCATATATTCAGCAGCTTCCTGGTCATATGCAGCCCAGAATGCTAGGCTGGAATGCTAGCTAAATGGCTGACCTAGGATTACAGTCATAGTAGGGCTGCCGTGAATGAGGGACCAGGCACAGCTGAAAGAAATTCAACAGACCAAGGAACCGTAGGAAAGAGAACTGGATTCTCCCTGAACATCGAGCAGCCAAGAAGAACTCCATTATTTGGTAGGTGTCCTAAGAAACAATGCAGGAATCACTGCGACCTGTACAGAATGTGGTGAGTCAACGTGGGAAAGAGGTGCACCAGAGGGAAGCCCAATCAACCCAGGGTGGATGGATACAGCTGGACAGTTGGCTTTTGTTAATGTCTCCACCAGCAGGGAACCCTTCTCTTTCCCCCTGTGGAATCTCCCGAGCTGTGAGCAGTGAGACTGCTTGGTTCTCCAAGTGGCACGGGACTCAGGTGGTATTTGTCTTTAAGGCTTTGTGGCGCTGGCTCTGGCAGCACTGGAATGCCTGGGGTCCTGCCGAGGTAGGGGCTGCTGTGAACAAGAGCCTATCAGATCTAGCTACCTGAGAGAAACATTTGGAGCCTGACCCTGCTCGTTGCCCCGACCCCAACCCCACGAAATTCTCCAAGTTTGAGCCTGTGTGAGAACTGAACACTCAAACTAGTGTGGGGGCTGGATGTAGCGCTCCCATAACCCCAGTAGTGCTACATCAGTGGAGAGTGCAGCTTCACTTTCTCTGTGGGACTAGCACTAAGTGGCCCATCCGCACACCAGTGCTAGACTTTCACTTCAGAGCAGCATCCCGCTGCTAAACACCAGAGAGCTTTGAGGTGGCGGACACCTGTGGAGAGTGTAGCTTCACTTTCTCTGCGGGTCCCAGAGCACTCCAGCACCTGAGTTTCACGACAGAGCAGCGCCCTGCTGCTAATCGCCTGAGGGCATCAAGATGGGTGTTAGTGGCTTCGGCATCTTCACTTTCTCTGAGGGACAGTGCTGGGTGGACGCTCAGCACACCAGTGCTTGAATTTCAAATCAGGATAGGGCCGGGCAGCTCCACAATTGCAGGCTCTGTGGCAGTGGCCTCGACAAACATAGCTAGAGTCCCAAACATACCATACTCCCTCACAGGCCTGAGGGGCATTGTCGGTCACCCAAATCCGTCCAAACCAGAATCATGGAGTGCTGAAGCTACAAAGTGCTGCTACTACAACCTAGCCTGAAGACACACACAGGAAGAAGGCACAGACAACAGACCTTAGAGAAACCAAGCTACGGAGGACAATATACACCCAGGGATTAACAGGCAACTGCCACCAAATGGCTCCAACAGGATATAAATAAATTCTCTTCTGCATGCAAACAAAAAAGCAGGAGCAGACTCACACCTACCACAGACTACTGCACTGAGACCAGAAATTGCGAATAAACAAACCAGAGGACGTATCCTCCCAATCAAGGAGAAACAATAACGCAATGAGACGAAGCATTAGAAAAAGCAATGATTCAAATGAGAGAGCCAGAACCCTATGAAAAAAAAAAAGACCAAAAGCCAATAAGTAGATTGGAGATGCAAGATGAAGACATGGAAGTTCTACCAGACAAGGCATTTTAAAAAATAATGGTAAAATTCGTCAGAGACAATGAGAAGAACTGGGAAGACTTCAAAGTATCCAAGAACCACATAGTAACTGAAACACAACAAATGAAAAGCAAAATTCTTGACTTAGAGCACAAAGCTGAGAGTCTAACCAACAGAATAAATACAGCAGAAGAGAGGATCTCTGATATGGGAGACATACAAAATGAGGATACCCAGCTCATTAAACAGCTGGAAACAAAGTCTGGACAAAGCCAACAAGACCATACAAGAAATCAAAGACCAACTCAGAAAATCGAATATCAGGATTATTGGCCTTCCGGAAGGAGTGAAAGAGAGTCAGGAATGCAAATGGTGCTCAATGAAATTTTACAGGAGAACTTCCAAAATACTTGGAATATGAACCCTTCCCAAATCCAGGATGGTTAGAGAACTACCAAAAGATACAAGCCAAAGAGATCTTCACCCAGACATATGGTGCTCAAGTTCCACTCCAATGAAGAAAAGGAAAGAATCCTGAGACAACTACAAAGCAGAGAAAAGATCACATACAGAGGAAAAACAAACAGAAACACTATGGACTTCTCTGAAGAGACCCTAAAGACAAGAAAGTGTGGACAAAGATCTTCCAAATCCTGAATCAGAACGACTGTCAGCCAAGAATAACGTACCCAGCAAAGATCTCATTTGTATTTGAGAATGAAATCAGATACTTCCAGAGCAAAGAGAAACTAGAAGAATATGCCAGCACAAAACCAGCTCTACAAAATCTCTTTAGAAATACTATAAATCGGGCCCGGCGCGGTGATGCAAGTGATTAAGGTCCTCTCCTTGCACACCCGGGATCCCATATCTACGCCACTTCTATCTCGGCAGCCCTGCTTCCCTTCCAGCTCTCTGCTTAAGGCCCAGGAATGCAGTCAAGGACAGCCCATGGCTTTGGGACCCTGCACTTGCGTGGGAGACCCAGAAGCGGCTCCTGGCTTCGGACCGGCATAGCATCGGCCATTGTGCTCACTTGGGCAGTGAATCATCGGACAGAAGATCTTCCTCTCTGTCACTCCTCTCTGTATATCTTCCTTTCCAATACAAAAATAATTAAAATATTTTTTTTAAAAAAGAAATACTATAAATCCAGAAATAAAGGAGACAAACCATAAACAAAGATGACAAACAAGAAAGTCTCCCCAATAGAGTCCACACAAAAAGGAAAAAGTACACAGATACCAACACCCACAAAAACACATATGCATTGCAGGACAAAATTGCAATCCCTCATAATGCATACAGCCTGAACTCACCACTCAAAAGGTAAACATTAACAGAATTTTTCATCAAACATAACCCATTTATCTGTTTCCTACAAGAGACACATCTAACCAGAAAAGACGCTTAATAACTGAGAGTGAAGGGTTGGAAAAAGATATCTCATGCCAATAGATGAGAAAAAAAAAAAAGGCTGGGGTAGCTGTCCTAATTTTGGATGATATAAACTTCAATGTGCCAAACATCAAAAGGGACAGAAAAGGTCATTTTATATTGGTGAAAGGAATAATCCATCAGGAAGTAATTACCATCGTGAACATATATGCACCAAATTGCAGCACACCTACCTATATGAAGCAATTACTTACAGACTTAAGGGGAGATATAGATATGCACACAATAATTGGGGTGATTTCAATATCCCATTAACACCAATAGACAGATCAAATTAGCAAAAACTCAACAAAGAAACAACAGAGCTCTCACGAACTATAAACAACTGGACTTGGTAGACATTTATTGAACTTTTAATCCTATGGAAAGATTATATATTTTTTTCAGCAGTACATGGCACCTTCTCCAGAATTGACCACATGATAGGGCACAAAGCAAGCCTCACTAACATGAAAAAATTGGAATCATACCATTTACCTTCTCAGACCACCAAGGAATGAAATGAGAAATCAACAGTTCAAAATGCCCCCGGGCAATACAGAAATTCTTTGGGATTGAAGAATATTCTGCTAAACGAACAATTGGTCTGAGAAAAAATTGAAGATGGTATAAACAAAATTATGGAAGTGAATGAAAACTCTAGTACATTCCAAAACTTGTGAGAAACTGCCAAAGCAGTGCTATGGGATATGTTTATCATAATTGAAGCTCATGTGAAGGACAAGGAAAGGCACAAAATACATGAATTAAGCACACACCTGCAGGAATTAGAAAAACAACAGCAGAAGAGCCCCACACGCAATATGAAACAAAGGAGGAGATAAATCAAATAGAAAGTTAGAAAAAAACTATACACAAAATAAACGATTCAAAAAGCTGGTTCTTTGAGAAGATAAACAAAATAGACACCCCACTGATAAAGAAAAAACAAGAGAATGCTATAATTAACAGGATCAAGGATGAAAAAGGCAACATAAAAAGAGCCACTGCAACCATTAAGAAAATAATTAGAAACAATGAACTATACTCCAACAAGTCATAAGACCACCAAGAACTGGAAAATTTCTTAGACTTCCACCACCTACCAAAACTTAACACAGAGGCAACAAAAGACCTAAACAAACACATAACTGAGGCAAAGATTGAATCAATAATTACAGATCTCCCAACAAAGAAAAGTCCAGGCCCAGACGTTTTCTCTCCAGAATTATACAAAACATTCCAAGCAGAACTAACTCCAATCCTCTACACACTATTCAAAACAATAAGATAGGAAGCAACACTTCCAAACTCATTCTATGAAGCCAACATCACCTGAATCCCAAAACCCATAAGAAAACTAACAGAGAAGGAAAACTACAGACAAAAATCACTGATGAACATTGATGTTAAGTTTCTCAATGAAATCCTAGCCAATAGAATTAAAAAAAAAAATCAGACCGATCATTCATCCAGATCAAGTAGGATTCATCCCTGGAATGCACAGATGATTCAACATTCAAAATCCAAAAATGTAATACACCACATCCAAAAACTGAAGAACAAAAATCACATACTAGCATCAATAGACGCACAAGAAGCTTTTGACAAAATCCAATATCACTTCATGCTGAAAACCCTAGTCAGGGTTGGCATAGAAGAAACAATCCACAGCACAATCAAAGCAATATATGAAAACCCCAATGCCAGCCTCAGACTGAATGGAGCAAAACTCGAACCCTTCCCACTGAGATCTGGAACAAGACAAGGATGTCTGCTATCTCCACTGCTATTCAACATAGTCCTGGAGGTATTCGCTGAGGCCATAAGACAAGACAAATAAATCAAAGGAACCTAAATGGGAAATGAACAACTCAAGCTTTCACTATACGTGAATGACATGATCCTTTACATTGAAAAGCCAAGAGACTCAATACAGAGACTGTTAGAACTGATATGAGAGTTTGGTTGAGTGGCAGTGTACAAAATAAATAAAAATCAACAGCCATAGTGTATGCAAACAGCCCCCAAGATAGAATTAAATCTAACCAACATAATACTATTCAAAGTAACAAAGAAAAGTGTGAAGTATCTAGAAATAAATCTAACCAAAATTGTAGATCTTTTTGAAGAAAACTAGAAATTACTTTAAAAAGAAATTGAACAAGAACTCAAAAAATGTAGTAACATTTCATGCTCTTGAATAGGTAAAATCAATATCATTAAAATATTTATAGCACCAAAAGAAATATAAATTCAATGCAATCGCAATCAAATTGCCCAAAATATTCTTCATGAAACTGGAAACAATGATACAAACGTTCAACTGGAAATACAAAAAAAACCACAAATAGCTAGAACGATTCTGAAGAATAGAAATTTAACAGGGGGAATCACAATTCCTGATCTCTGGACATACTGTAGGGTAGTTGTCATCAAAACAGCTTTATATTGGCCCAAAGATAGAGAGGAGGACCAATGGAGCAGAATAGAAGCAAGAGAAGGAAACCTATGCAATTATGGCCAAATAAGCATCGACAAAAATACAAACAACAATCCAGGCTAAGGGGAAGGTCTCTTCCATAAATGCTGTTGGGACAACTGGTTGATAGCCTGCAGAAACACAAAGATAGAAACGCATCTATCACCATACACTAAGATCAAATATAAATGGATAAAAGACCTAAAACTACATCCAGAAACCTTCAAACTCTTGGAAGAAAATTTTGAAAATACCCTGCAAGCTCTAGGATTAGGTCCCAACTTTCTAAGAAGGACACCAAAATCAATAGCAGTTAAGAACAGAGTAAACAAATGGGAACTCATCAAAATAAGAAGCTTCTGTATACTAAGGGAAACAATCAACAAATTAAAAAAGCCACTCAAGGAATGGGAGATGATCTTTGCTCACTGCATAGGTGATAGAGAGCTAATCTCCAGAAAAAACAAACAAACAAACAAAAAAAAAAAAACAAAGAATTCCAAAACAATCAAAATACCAAAACAAACAAGCCACTCAAGAAATGGGCATGGGAAATGGGCAGACGTTTCAAAAAAGGAACAAACACAAATGGCAAACAAACATGAGAAAAGGGCTAAAACTCCATGGCAATAAGGGAAATCTAAATTAAGACATCAGTGCAGTACCACCTGAGGCCAGTAAAACTGGGCAACATACAGGCTAACACCAACAACACTTGCTGGAAAGGACATGGAGAAAAGGGAACGCTACTCCATTGTTGGTGGGACTGCAGGTTGGTAGAGCCTCTATGGAAATTGGTATGGAAAACACTCAAACAACTGAAAAATCTGCATACCATGTGATCCAGCAATAGCACTCCTAGGAATATATCCAAAATAACGGTTACATGAGAAACCAACATGTACCCCTATGTTCATAGCAGCACAATCAGTAATTGCAAAAACATGGAAGCAACCGAAATGCCCATCAACAGAAGACTGGATAAGAAGTCTATGCTTTACCTATTCCATGGAATACTACTCAGCTCTTTAAAAAAAAAAAAAGAAATGCAGGGCCCAAATGGAAAATATCAGTATGGGCACCAAGGACTGTATCTCAACTGCCAAAGAGACCATGGGGATCTGGAATGCTTCCGCGCCCTAAAACTCAGAGGGCACTCCCACCCTTTAAATCTACCACATGTAATGAAAAAAGCCTGAATTCTACCTCATAGGATCCAAGGTCATTGAAACAATAGCCAGGAACCCAGAACAGTCCTCAGAATCAGAAGAACAGTAAACTTCCTTCAGGACTAGGGAGGAGGGCTTTCTCTGGTCCTTAATTAGTTCCAACTTTGGGTCTCTACCCTCTCTGCAATGACCATCAGGGTCACTCCAGAGCCCCCTCCAACAAATACACACACACACGCGCGTGCACACACACATTCACACATTAGAATAGATAGAGAATTACAAGGAAAGCTTTGTCATATTGGACTCACACATACCTTACTAGGTAGGACAGAAAGAGTAAGTACTCCTCAACAAGGTATTGAAGATTTCTCTACACACCCCTCCTATAACTGTTTTGCACCTCAATTGTTGAAATGTCAATGGGGTGGTCACAGGTTGTGATTAAGAACTGTCATTGCTTTCAAAATACTGCTTACTCAATCCTATGTCAATTCCATAACATTGTATATTGTTGCTGATGTTATGTTGGGGCTTTTAATCATTCAGGATTTTACACTGTTGAATCTACCTTCAGACTAGAGAAGGTATCCCCAAGGAGCAGTTGAACTTATCTGGACAATAAGATGCTGGACTCTATGCTTGCAATGAAGAAATCTCAAAAGAACTTGAACTGTGGTTATGCAACAAGGTGAAGGAATCCACTATAGGGGAAGAGTTATGGAAGGGGGTGGGTGAATTCCAGTACCTGTAAAACTGTATCACATAATACAAGGTTATTATTAATAATAATAATAAAAAGAAAAGTCATGGCGACAGACAAGCCCTTATGGCCTGGTGCAGAAAGGGGGAAGGTGGCTCAAGCTCTGCTTTCTGTGGTCTTCCCACCAACATCCCTCCAAATCTCTGACACACACAAACCTTCCACAGGGGGAGGGTTGTTGTAGGAGTTGGATGCCCATATGATTTTATGCCAGCTCTCAAGGGGGTGTGGAGCTCCAGATGACAGGAGGCAGGTAGGCATGGGGGTGGATGAGTTGTACCAACAGGAAGGTGACAGCACAGCAACTTTTGTGGGCCATGACCTCAGCCTTCACTCTTGCATCAACTAAGCCCATTATGCTGTGCTGGAAGAGGAAGGATCAAGACTGGCTACTGCTTTGTGACCTCACAGGGTTCTGTGTCCGTATCAGCCATCCCCTCAGCAGCAGCCTGGTCATAGTCAGCCCAAATGCTACAGCCTCAACATTCTAGAAAATCCATTGGAACAGAAAGGGTCTTTTGGCCTGCTGCAGAAACCAGGCAGGTGGCTCAAGCTCTGCTTTCTGTGGTCTTTTCCCAACACCACTCTGCTTCTTAGTCCCAACAACATACACACAACCCCACAGGTCCTACCAGGGAGGAGCACAGCCTACGTGGAAGCCAGCTGTCCATGAGTGTATGGGGCTTGGATGTCTTCCGAGTGGAAGTGTGCCAATAATGTGAAAATTTAGGGAAGCCCAGAGCTTTTGAAACACTGTCACTAGAAAAGTGTTTCTCCCAGGTTGTGGTTTCATTGTCATTCTCTTAGATTCATGTACAGAGGATGGCCATAGCCCTGTCAGACAGTGAAGAGTCCTTTAGCCACTACTGAGAGAAAATTTGTCTGGGTAGCACAGGGAGGGATAAAAAAAAATGGTTTGACACAGCATTGGGACCGTCTCATATTTGAAGTAGGCACACTGCGCAGCGAGTTCAACAAGGAGGGAGAGAAGCTGTGGTGAATCTGGGAATCATGGTGTAGCAAGCAGTTGCCAATGGGGAGGTGTGTGTGTTTGGGAGGGATGGCTGTGCCGTTCTAGTAGTTTCGCATCTATAGGATTGTAAGCCAGCTGCCACATGTGCTGTGTAGCTCCAGATGACAGGATGCTCTCAGGCATGGGTGTAGATGAGTTGAACCAATAAGCAAGTCACAGCACAGCAAATTTATTGGACCCTGACCTCGGCCCTCAATCTTGCTTCACTTACCTAAGCCCATGCGACTGTAAAAATATAAAGACCATTAAAATTGGCTGTTTCTATATGAACTCACAGGGCTCTGTGGCTGTGCCAGCTGTTCAAACAAGAGCAGCCTAGACATAAGCAGAGGAGAATACTAAGGCATCATCATTCTGGAAAAGCCATGGCGACATGCAGGCCACTTTTGCATGGTGCAGAAAGTGGGCAGGTGGCTCAAGCTCTGCTTTTTGTTGTCTTCCCCTCAATTCCCCACCCCCACCCCCCACCAACAAATGCACATCCCCATCCCTAACAGGGATGATGTCCAGCCTCTGTGAAAGCCAGCTGCTGGTTAGTGTATGGGGATTAGGGGTCTAATGAGTTGGAGTGTGCTAATATGCTGGAAAAGGAGTGAAGTCCAGAGCTTTTGCAACATTGGTACTATGAAACTGGTTTCATTGTCATGCTCTTTAGTGTCACATAGGTAGAAAATGGCTATAGTTGTGTGCCACAATGAACAATCCTTGAACCACTCTGAAGACCGGATTCTGCTAGGTAGAACAGAGACCAATGAGAAAGGTTTGACACCGCGTTGGGGCTGTCCAATGCATTATGAAACAGGTGCCCTGATTAGCTGGTTGAACCAAGGGGGACAAATGCATGTCAAAAGCTGAAGTGGGCACACTGCGCAGCGAGTTCAACAAGGAGGGAAAGAAGCTATTGTGAATCTGGGATTCATGGGGTAGCAGGCAATTGCCAATGGGATGTGGGTGTGTTTGGGAGGGATGGCTGCGCTATTCTAGTAGTTTCGCATCTATAGGATTATAAGCCAACTGCCACAGGTGGTGTGTAGCTCCAGATGACTGGAAGCTCTCAGGCATGGGGGTGGAGGAGTTGGACCAACAGGTAGGAGATAGCACAACAAGTTTGGTGGGCCCTGCCTCAGCCCTCAATCTTGCTTCACTCACCTAAGCCCATGCGGCTATAAAAATACAGGAAGCATCCCGATTGGCTGCCCCTCCGTGACCTCACAGGACTCTGTGTTTATACCAGCCATCCAATCAGGGGCTGCCTGTTCATAAGATGCCTGGAATGCTACGATCTCAGCATTCTGGAAAAGCCATGGCTACGACAGACAGGCCACTTTTGGCCTGGTGAAGGAAGCTGGCAGGAGGCTCAAGATCTGCTTTCTGTGGTCTTTCCGCAAACTGCTCTCATCCACAGCCTTGGCCCTCACCCTTCCTCCGCCCACTCTCCCTAACACACACACACATTCCACGGGCACTACAGGGAGGATGTCTTACCTCAACGGACTCCAGCTGTCCGTGACTCTATGGTTCTTGGGTATCTAACTAGTGGGGCAATGCCAATATGCTGAAAACGGAGTGAAGCCCAGGACTTTTGCAACAATTTTATTGGGAAAACTTTTCACCTGTGTTGTGGTTTCATTGTCATTCTCTTTAGAGTCACATCGGCGGAGGATGGCCATAGCCCTGTGCCACAATGAACAGTACGTGAGCCACTCTGAAGACCTCATTCAGCTATATAGAACAGGGATCCACTAGAATGTTATGACACAGTGTTCAGGCAATCCATTTTATGAAGTTGGTGCCCTGCTCAGCGAGGTCCAACTATAGGGGACAGATCTATGTCAGAAGCTGTAGTGCATTTGGAATCCTGTTGTAGCAAGCAACTGCCAAAGAAGTGCATGGCAGCGTGTTGTGTATGCATATCTGTGTGGTGGGCCATTGTAGCAATTTGGCAAATATAGTATTGTAAGCCAGCTGTCACATGTGGTGTGGAGCTCCAGATAACAGGAAGCTCTCAGGCATGGGGGTAGAGGAGTTGGACCAACAGGCAGGAGACAGCACAGAAACTTTGGTGGACAATGACCTCTGCCTTCACGTATTCTCATGTAGCTGTACCAATATAGAGAACATTGAAATTGTTGGCCCCTCTGTGACCTCCCAGGGCTCTGTGGTTGGAGCAGCCATCCAATCAGCAGCCTCCTGGTCATAAGCCTCCCAGAATGCTATGGATTCTTTATTCTGGAAAAACCATGGTAACAGAAAGGCCATTTTTGGCCTGGTGCTAAAAGTCTGCAGGCAGCTCAAGTTCTGCTTCCTATGGTCTCCTTCAAATCGTCATTCAGCCCCTTTCCAGCATCCATTTCACACACACACACACACACACACACACACACACACACACACACACATCTCCACAGGCCCTACGAGGTAGAATGTCAGAACTGTTAACTCCAGCTGCTCATGAGTGTATAGAGTATGGGATCTACTGAGTGGAAATGTGCTAATACGCTGAAAACAGAGTGAAGACCAGGGCTTTTGCAACACTGTTACTATGAAAATGTTTCTCACGTGTTGTGGTTTCATTGTCATTCTCTTTAGAGTTATGTACGCAGAGGATGGCTATAGTCCTTTACCACAACTGACAGTCCTTGAGCCAATACAAAGACCACAGTCATATAGATAGAACAGGGAAGGGCCCAGAGGGATGGTTTGAAACTGCATTGGGAAGGTCCCTTGTTTAAATCAAATCACTATTCAGCCACTTTCCAGCACTTGTTTAAAGTGTGCGCCCTATTCAGTGAGGTCCAACTATGGGGGACAGATCCCTGTCAGAAACTGTGGTGCATCTTGGTTTCAGGGGTAGCAAGCAGTTGCCAAAAAGTGCGTGGCAGTTGGTAAATGGTCTGTGTGTGTGTGGGGAAGAGGGGGCGTGTATCATTGTAACAGTGTGATAACCATATGACTGTAAGCCAGCTGTCACAGGTGGTGAGAGTTCCAGATGACAGGAAGCTCGCAGGCACGGGGTTGGATGAGTTGGACCAATAGGCAGGTGTCATTATAGCAAGTTTGGTGGACCATGACCTCAACCCTCACTCTTGCTTCACTCACCTATGCCCATGTGGCTGTCCAGGTACAGGCAGCATCACATTTGGCTCCCTATCAATGACCCAACAGGGCTCTGTGTTCATATCAGCCATCCAATTAGCAGCTACCTGGGCATAGGTGGCCTGGAATGCTACAGCCTTAGCAATCTGGAAAAGCCATGGCTACAGACAGGCCCCTTTTAGCCTAATGTGAAAAGTAGGCAGGTGTCTCAAGCTCTGCTTTCTGTGGTCTTCCCCACAACACACCTCCGACCCCGTTTTTGCCAAGCCTTCACCTCCCAAAACACACACATCTCAACAGTACCTACCGGGGAGCAAGTCCAGCCACTGTGAAAGCTAGCTGTCTGTGAGTGTATGTGGCTTGGGTGTCTACTGATTGAGAGTGTGCCAATATGCTAGCAATGTCATGTAGTCCTGGGATTTGCAACACTGTTACTAGGTAATCATTGCACCCAGGTTGTGGTTTATTGTCATTCTCGCTTAGAGTTCCATAGATAGAGAATGGCCATAGCCCTGTGCCACAAGAGAGAGTCCTTGATCCTCTGTGAAGACCACATTTGTCTAGGTAGAACAGGGAGAGACCCACGTGATTGGTTTGACACCGCATTGGGGTGGTTTCTTATATGAAGTGTGCGCCCTGATCAGCGAGTTCCAAGTATGGGGGACAGGTCCATGTCTGAAGCTGCAGTGCCTCTCAGATTCCTGGGATTGAAAGCAGCTGCCAAAGAAGGGCATGGCAGTTGATGTGGGTGTTCGTGTGTGTGGAGAGAGCCATTGTAGCTGCAAGTTGGTGGACCATGACCTCAGCTCTCACTCTTGATTCACTTATGTAAGTCCATTTGGCTGTCCAGGTACAGGCAGCATCATATTTGTTTGCCTCTCCATGATGAAACAGGGCTCTGTGGCTGTAACCAACTGCCAATCAGCAGCTGCCTTGTCATAAGTGGCCCGGTATGTTGTGGCTTCAGCAGTGTAGAAAAGCCATGGTGACATAATGGTCACTTTTGGCCTGGTGCAGATATTGAGCCAGTGTCTCAAACTCTGCTTTCTGTGGTCTTCAGCACAACGCCTCTCTGCCCCAACCCCTTCTAAACCTCCACCTCACCCACACAGACACACATACCCACACACTCTACCATAGAGGATTTACAGCCACAGTGGAAGCCACCTGCCTAGAATTGTATGGGGCTTGGGTGTCTACCAATTGGGGCTGTGCCAATATGCTGAAAACGGTGTGAAGCCCCAAGCTTTTGCAACACTGTTACTTAAAAATTGTTTCCCCTGGTTGTGGTTGCATTGTCATTCTCTTTAGAGTCACATAGGCAGAGGATGGCCATAACCCTGTGCACAATGGACAGTCCTTGAGCCATTCTGCAGACCACATTCATCTAGGTAGAACATGGACCCAAGAGAATGGTTTGACACACAGTTAAAGTGATCCCTTGTATGAAGTGGACGCTCTGCTCAGTGAGTTCTAACTATGGGGAACATGTCCATGTCATAAGCAGTGGTGCATCTTGGATTTCTGGAGTAGTAAGCAACTGCCAAAGAGGTGCATGGCAGGTGATGTGGTTGTGTGTGTGAGGTGGTTGGCTATTTTATTAGTTTATCACTCATTACTTTGTAAGCCTGCTCCCCTGGGTTTTTTAGAGTGTTGTGGGCACTCACAATATCCTGCCCTGTGATTGGCCCTTTGTGTTGATTGCCGTGCCTTAGCGATCTTTAAGCTGATTGGATAGGATTGATATGTATCTGCCAGGGCCTTTTGGGAGGGGGGCGTTGGCTTCTGCCAAACGGAATTAATGCACATAACGGTTTTCACAGAAGGTCTGAATAAAACACCTCTGAGACGCTTTCCAGTGTTGGGTGATTTCTTCCGCAGGAAGGGAGAGCCCAATAATTGGTGCTGTAACTCGGATACATGTCAGCTGGTGAGCACCAAGAAGATAAGCATCTGAACAGATCGCTCAGAGTATCTTAGAGTGGGAATTAGTTTACAACTGAGCCTTTTGCTCAGGAAACCGCAATAGGTGGGGACTCGTGCAGAAATTAGAGACCGCCATAATGTAGTAAAAAAAGGTTTATCTGGTAGCCAGCTGCCCCTCCAGGAGACCCCCCCCAACTCACGCCAACTGTTCTGCCCTGGCAGTGCCAGGAGCGAAATGGTGCCCTTCCCTCAATTCAGGGTGCAAGTTCATGGCGCAATTTTGCAGAGGCAGGCCAAGTGTTTCCAATTACAGAGGGTAGAACACAAAATCCCCCAGTTCGCTCCTGGGTCTCATTTGATTTCAAGTTAATTAAAGATTTGAAGACCGCAGTTGATTCCTATACTATTCATGCCCTCTTCACCCTCACAGTGCTGGAACAGATAGCAGGCTTGGCATTGACCCCTGATGATTGGAAAAATTTAGCTAAAGCCACCCTGTCCCTTGGACAGTATTTGGTCTGGAGGTCAGCCTGCAGCGATTAACACTAGACACCACTCATTGTAATGCCCAAGCAGTAAATCCTTAATGGGATGTAGACTTACTCCTTGGGAAATGTGCTCCAGTGGGATAGGAAAACAAAATAGATTGCCCCCGAGCCTGTTTATGCCCAGATAGACATCATAGGGTACAACGTTTGGATGGCCCTTCATAGGAAAGACGATCTGCACTTACCCACATCTAAAGCTATTTATGTATGTGTACAAGCTCCAATTATGTTTATTGTTTCTATGAGTGTTAATGTTACCCTTTGGAACTGCTCTGTAGTTATGTGAGCCCTTAACCAGAGTTGAAAAGGCTCAAGCACTGAGGTGCTGGTACGCATTCCACAGCTTATTCCCATGCCCATTCAGGTGAAAGAAAGTGACCTTCAGGTTCTTATAATTTCACTTAGGAAAGAAGATCCCAAATTATAGCCATAAAAAGCACCAAAGTAGAGCTTTCAACGGTAGAGCAATGGACAAATTGGATACTAAAGGGTCTTTTTCCTTTGCATTCCAATGGGCTGGTATAGTATCCCTGAGCCTTATCTTATTGATTATCATTCTTTGGGGTCTGTCGATGCTTCATCTTTGAGCACAGCATAAGCAGCAGCAAGAGCGGCTGCTACTGCAAGCTTTGCTTGCCCTTCACAACAGAGAATCCCCAGAAGTCAGGATAGGCATGCTGGACAAGTAGCCAGAGATGGGTAAGCATCTGATACAGCTTCACCAACCTAAGACATGTGCCACGTTCCTAGCCACGTGTTTAGCCCATGATGGGTAAGGGGAACCCAAATGCGGAATATCTAAGACAGGAATGGTCCCTTTCATAATAAAAGAAGAAAGCTGAGCCGTTGGGAGCACTGACAATGTTCTGCCCTAGGATTGGCCCTTTGCTTTGATGGGCATGCCTGGGTGATTTTTAAGTTGATTGAATAGGATTGTTATATAAGCCAGGGGCTTTGCGGGGGGAGAAGGAGGTTCTGCGTAACGGAATTAGTGGACATAATAGTTTGAATAAAGCATGTCTGAGACATCCTGCAGTGTCGGGTGATTTATTCTGTGGGGTGGGAAACCCCCATAGTAGAGCTCCTGATGAGAGGAAGCTGGTAGGTATGGTGGTGAATGAATTGGACCAAATGGCAGGTGACAGCCAAGCAACTCTGATGGATTGTGATCAACCCACGCTCTTGCTTCACTCATCTAAGCCTGTGAGGCTGTCCCAGGTAGAGGGAGCATCATGATTGCCTGTCACTCTTTGACCTCATAGGGCTCTGTGGCTTTACCAGCCATCCATTCAGCAGCTCTTTGGTCATATGTGGCCCTGAATGCTAAGGCCTCAGCATTCTGAAAAAGCCATGGCGACAGACAGGCCAGTTTGGCTCTGTGCAAAAAGCTAGAAGGTAGCTTAAATTCTGCTTTCTGTGGTCTTCCCCCAATGCTCCTCGGACTCTGCCCCATCCTTCCCCTCCCCCCTACACACATCCACAACAGGCTCTACAAAAGAGGATATCCTGCCTTTGTGAAGTGCAGCTGCCTGTGATGGTATGGGCATGGGGTCTACCTAGTGGGAGTGTACCAATATACTGAAAACGTCATGATGTCCATGGCTTTTGCAGCATGGTTACTAGGAAAGCGTTTCTCCTGGGTTGTGGTTTCATTGTCCTTCTCTTCAGAGTCACATTGGCAGAGGATGGCCAGAGCCCTGTGCCACAACAGGAGTCCTTGAACCATTATGGAGACCACATTTGTCTAGGTAGAACAGGGACGCATGAGAATGTTTTGACAGAGCATTGGGTTTGTCCCTTGTTTGAAGTAGGCGGTCTGCTCAGCAATGTCCAACTATTGGAGACAGACCCATGTCAGAATATGTCGTGTATCTTGGAATCTTGGAGTTGAAAGCAGCTGCCAAAGAAAGGTATGGCAGGGTGTATTGGGGTGCGAGTTTCCTACATAAGACTAACAAATCAGCAGTCAGAAAGATAATCCTTCAAAATTCCTTCCATCATCACCTTCATATCAAAACTGGAAAGAAGGCCAACATTACAGCAAACATACATTTATATTCCTTATTAACACAAGTGCAAAATCCTCCAGAAGACATCACATTCTCCAACTGAACAATATATCAGAAAGTGAGTTCAGGAGAACCAGGTGGGATCTCTAAATTTCACGCAGGGATGCTTAAAATTTGCATAATCCCTGGATATGAAGTATATTGCCGTATGCATAGCCACTGCTCCATGAAAAGTACACAAGCAAAGGAACAATTCAATCTACCTTCTCAATATGCTAGTAAACAATGATGCCATGATACCCTTAGAGCAGAAAGTAAGGTTATATCTGCTATCAGAGTTCTCCACCTTGCCTAGACATTAGAGAAAAACATTTGGACAGTAAAATGGGGCAGCCAGAAGTGGAAACATTGTTGGGCATTGATTTATCTCATAACAACTGTATTGTACCAGATATTATCAACAAATGTTATAGATTTCATGCCACTTTCTGCCAATGCTTACCACACATGTGTCTGTGCTCCTCAGATGCTGAGCAGGGCTCACTCTACTGTGTGCTCGAAGATACTGCACACAAGGAAATGTAGCAGTGTGCCTCTACTGAGAAACTGAATTATTACAGTCAAGGCTATCTTGGTGATACTATGCCTTCCCCACACCTTGTTTTCTGAGACACATTGATTCCTCTCAGTAACCTGGCCTTGGGCTGATTTTAGGAATGCTGTGCATGCATGAGAGTGACTGCATCATTAGACCTGTGATACAGCTTCACCATCTGAATTGACTGGACAGTAATGAGTGCCTGAAAACAGGATCTCTCCACAGAGTAGAGTTAAGCATGCTCTAACTCTTCCCTTGCAGTATTTGTGAAGGAAAATTGAAAAGGATGAGATCCTTTTGCACTTGTATCTTCTCCAGTTAATACAGCAGTAGAAAAGAATGAGCTGGATTATCAAATCATTTCATTTCACTTTCCGAAGGTTATCTCAAGGCTGAAAAAACTAGAACAACATCCACACTGGGATGCTCTTGTCTAACCCAGTCTCCGCAGAATTGTGAATTAGTCAGATAGGGCAGGCATAACATAGAAATAGGCGGGGCAGGAGGGGCAGGTTGCCTGAGCCAAGAATTATGATGAACTCAGTCCCTGCCCCCTCACAACTTTTGCTGATACCTAACCACAATGCTAAACAACCATGCCCAACTTCTTACTTTGACAAAGGAGGCACTCATGTGATTTCTGTAAGTACTGCTACATCTGTAACAAGTATGGAAGTGGTTACTTTGTCACGTATCCTTCTTGTGCACTCAGCATGAATTTCAGCCTGTTCCCTGGAAATAACCCATTTTGCTGCATCCCAAAAGCATTCTGAGAATGAAACATATAAGCCATGAAACATAAGTATTGATACTTTTATTTGCAAAATTATTCAAGCATGTTCTTTGCAGCATTCACCCACTGGCTAAATTTTATGAAATGCTTCCGCAGAGGAAATGCAAAGGTGTAATAGCAGTTTTCACAGTCATTTTGTAGTATTAGTGGGGTTATTTTTGAAATGAGTAAGAGGGCAAGGAAAAGATGGCTGTGTCATCATTCTCCTGGGGATGTGTGGATTGCCTACAAGAAATGGGGGATAAGATGATTGTTGATGGGACCAGAATTCAGGTATGTGAAGGGAAACCCAGATGGCTGCTGCATAATTGTGTAAGAATGGGTGCAGGGATGCATCCTTGTGTAGTTCTGCAAATAAGAATGTGTGGGTAAAACAACACTCATGAGAGAGGCTCTAGAATGAGGATGTTGACCATATGAGACCAACTGACTTGATGTTAACTGAGGAGAAATCTCAAGTGTGAGTGTGTCCTTGATGTTTGATGGTATGGCAAAGGATGATGACAGAGCTGATAAGGCTCCTCTTCTTGCGTCAGTTTTAGGAGCCATAGTGTCAGCTACAGATGGACTGCATCTGCAAGGTGATGCACCAAAGCATGCATAGTTTTGAGAATTAATGTTATTCCATGGAACAACACTTTCATTTCCATTACTCTTTGTTAAAACTTCCCCTGCTTGATGTGACTCCTTAGGCAGTTTTTAAAGTGAGGATTCCAGGGCCTGGTATTTCTTTTCATTGCCCACTCTTCTTAGAATATGTCATAAAATCTGAGGACAGCCTTGTTTGGTATGTGGATGATGGAAGAACTGCACCTGCAACAAAATTAAACATGCATCAGCAATATTTCTAGCCAGGAGCGAAGTGAACATGTGACATACTGTGCTAACTATCGACTGCACAGACACATGACAGCTACACTTGGCTTTCCTACTGATGTGGAATCATGGTTAATAATTTGTGGCTGAATATATGCATAAGTACAGGTATTTCATTTCTATGTAAAACAGAAATCCCCTGTCAAGGAGCTAAGATATTGGAAAATTTTGCCTAACAATTTGTATCAGCACTTTATAAACCATGTATTGAATGTTCTGAGTGTAATATTGGTGTTTCATCTTGTGTTCATAAAGTCTTTTATTATCATGTCAAAAATTTCCTTTCAGCAGCTATGCACAAATACACACACATTGATGGATGGAGAAAGAGAGGAGAGAGAAAGATAATTCTGATATTGTTATTGGTATGAGTTTCCTATGCTTAGTTCATTGAAGCAAAATTTGGTTCAAGATTGCTAAAATGCCAAAAAAGAAAAAAAAGGAGATTCCAGCACACAGCACACAAACATGACCATGTTCTTGCAGTGTACAGACAAAATGCACAGTGCTATTGAACTTATTAAGAATAACCTCTCCCACAACAACAGCAACAACAAAATACTAAATATCCCATGTCAAATTTGAAAGCACCCTTCAGGCTTCCTACTCTGGATCCTTTACAAGAATTTAGCACTATAAATACACATTATATATTCACTTGGAATCAACAGAATGGAAATCTTAATCACCTTGCTTGTCCCTAAGACATCGCAACATTCCGGCATAAAGTGGAAAAGGGAAGCCAATCTCTGAAAAGTTGACTGCATCTTCCTGAATCCATAAAGGTTAAGCTGTCAAACAAAGCCTTCATGTTGCACATTTCAAAGATTCTGAAATGACTTTTCATCTCTAACACGTCTGTGTGAAATTACTCTACATCTATCATGATGGAGGTTCCTCCTTTATCCCACCAAATCGATTTGAATTCTGAGCTTTCCACTATTTGCCAAAGTTTTCTAGGAAACCCCAGAGCATGATGGTTATTCTGTTCCTGATGAGTGAATCCATCGCTAGGAGAAAACGATCTGTCCATCATGGACTGCTGGGATAAAAGTTTAAAGGTCTCTTCTTAAATCACAGACCTAAGGTGAGTATCCTCAAGGAATAGCTGTTCACTTTCTGGAGCTTCCACAAGAATGTCGGGGCTCAAATATCAGCACTCACAGCACATCTTAAAATCTGAGTTTTAAGGTGAGTTCTGTCTCCAGTTCCTCTAAGCAACTTGATTGCTATTAATTGGTTCCACTGGATGATTGAAGACTGTTGTTCCTCTGAATTCTTGAGAAATGTCCAGGCTGACTGCTATCTCCCTACATCACATATCATACAGGACCATTTTAACCTCACTGTATACTGTCTTCTACCTCAGCAACACATCTCACCTTTGACCCAGTTGTCTCCCAACATGCCACTTAAACAGAGCAGCTGGGAAACTGGGGCATGCATGAATAACAAGACATAAGTCACGGAAATTAATCCCAAAAAGGGCATAAGCCTGGCTTTCTTACTGATGAACAGGATAAAGGCTTCATTCAATCTAACTGTGTAAATGATTGTGGTAGGTTACAAATGTTTCCAGATAACATTGCCTCTATGCAATGCTAAAAATGTGCAAACCCTTTTCCTAACTTGCTTGAAACAGGGCTAGCAGAAATCATTGTCTTTGGAAAGGTTGTGTTGACTTCTATGTGAGGATCAGTGAGTGCAATAGTCAAGGAGATTTAAATTCTTGGGCCATGGAACAGCATACATGTACTTGGCAAAAGACATTTTACAGGAATCATGTTGTGAGTGGGTAATGGGCCGTTGCCAATGGGCAACATTGCTGCCCATGTCAGTTAGTACCATTCTTCCCAATTCCTCTCGCAGTAAATGAATTGATGTCAGCTACAGAAACCCTGGACTTGTGCACAACTGCTTTGCTTAGCCCTGCCCTCTTTGCAATGTTAAACTATGGGAGGCTTTTGGCACCTGGCTGTGTTCTTTTGTGCTTGGAAGACATGCTGCATTGGAATTAAGCTGACCTTGTAATTGAAGACCTGAGGTACCCTGCTGTTAGTTGAGTGGCTCTGGAGTGTCAAAGAGACTTAGAAAGTCAGAATCTTTCTATCCCAGAGGGAGATTTGAGAACTCATGCATACCAGAGATGACAAGAGAGAGTAAGAGCACTCTGAGTCTCTAGAAACCCTGCCTTCACAGAATTTTTTCACATCCTTAAGCATGATAACTCCTGTTCACATTTTGCCCCAGTCAATGCATAAAAAAATGAATGTTTAATCAAAAACACTGAAATATGGGATTAATGAAGAGCAGTAGATATAAGACAAATATTGTAAGCCAGGGTCCTGAGGGGTGTGACAAGGTGTCCTTCTGAGTAATGAATAGCCCTACTTGGACACTTTTGCTCTAAACCAGGAATTGGCCCAGCAGTGTTTCAGGAGAATGTTGAAGATATTTTCCAAACAATTACTTTTTTCCCCAAATGACTAGTTCTCTGTTTTTCCTAATTATCAAAGTGGTTGTCATTGAACAGTGAATTCTTACCCCAAATTGGTTGGTGCTGAATCTCTCAAGTCAGGAACAGGCACCTTGGTTTAAGTATTGGTCATGCTCCTACTGATATTGTCCAGCTTATTCCCATGAGGCAAGACACATTCCTCCAGCACCACTCCAAGTGCTTCTCCAGGATTCTGGATCATATGGTAAGTTCCACTTCCATTACAGCTTTCTCTCTTACTCCAACTGGCTTGTGTCCTAAAGGCTGTATGCTGTGGTCCACTCCATACATCCAGTCTTTGCTATGTAGAACTAGAGCTGTGCTGGAGAGATCGATCTGAGTATTTGTTGTCTTCAAGCTCTGCCAATGTAATTATTCATTTAAAAATAGGTAAATACTGTCCTATACATGGCTGGCTCTTTCATAAGGAGTACATGCACTAAGGAAGAGCCACGGATCATGCACTACTGTGCTTAAGTTTCAACACAGCTCAAGGAAAATGACAGGTAGATTTTGAAGTCGAAATGCTCTCCAAAATTTATACTCTAATGTTCCTAAATAATTTATTTTGGTCCAGCCAATCTCAAAGCTCAATGCTTTGGAATATTTAAAGTTGCAGTTGACGTCCTTGCTCTTCCACTTTCCACTCTGCCTGCTACCATTTATTTTGAAGGTAGTCAAGGGTGACTGCAGAATATCTTAGGTCTACCTCCTAGCACATCAAGAGATTACTGGCTCAGGATTTGGATCCACTCAGGCCCAGCTCTTATTTGTGTCATTTGATCCTGTTATTTGATCTGTCATTTGTTTGATCCTGCAGATGGCAGATCATATTTTTGACAATCTGTCCCTCACTCTCTACACCTATCTTTTTTTTTTAAAGATTTGTTACTATATTGCAAAGTCAGATATATAGAGAAAGGAGGAGAGTCATAGAGTATTATCTTGCTTCTTATGAGTCACTCCCCATGAGATCCACATTGCCGGTGCTGAGTACATCTGAAGCCAGGAGCCAGGAACTCTTCTAGGTCTTCCATGTGGGTCCAGGGTCCCAAGGTTTTGGGATGTACTTGACTGCTTTCCTAGGGCACAAGCAGGGAGCTGGATGGGAAGCTGGGCTGCCAGAATTAGAACAAGAGCCCCTATGGGATTCCAGTGTGTTCAGTTTGAGGTCTTTAAACACTAGGCCACAACACTGGACCCAAAACTGTGCTTTTACTAGAAACAAATAAATAAAACAGAAATCAAAAATCAAGAAATGGATTCATTTGAGCTGAGAATTGGAATTGGGTCAAATCAAACATGTTTGCTCAACATGTACAGAATAGTGAATGTTGGCTTTCACTGCCTGATTTTTGGGGTCTTTCCAAAATATTTTACCCATGCCATTATTTAGAAGAGTACATTGTACTGATTTCCAAGGTTTAATGATTTCAGGTGGAGATTTTCTGGAGTCCAGCTGTAGCTGAGGTGGAAACTTGAGAAGGGTGCATGCAATGAAAGAGCAATGAAACAGACCATTATAATTTCAGGATCACAATGGACAAGGCTAGAAAGCTGTCTGCTCTATTTATACAGAAAGCATCAAAAAGGCTGGCATAGACTTTTGACACTTGGTCAAGCAGGCATTCCTAAGGATATTTTTGCTAAATGTTTTCGAGGCAGGATATTCAGTCTTAATTCTGTAGTCAGGAAGTTCTCAATAGAATGCATATATTAATCAGTAACACATTCCTACTGCAATCCTCATTCTACAACTTTGTCTTGAATCAGTTAAAGAAGGAAATGTATCACAGACGAAGGCAGATAAAGTTCAAAGAAGAGAGGGAATTATAGATTTCCACTATACCTGGGGATTTAACATCCTTGATTACCATATGGACAATTTGGAAGACCAAGACAGCCCAAGTAATAATAGGCCCTTTTGCTCAAAGAGTATCATCAACTTCCAAACTCACATTGTTAGTAAACATGAACTCCACTCCACAGTGGCAGACAAGGCCTAAATAGATTACAGAATTCTCAGCAGGGTTGTCCAGGTATCATGCAATGGGAGGTGGAGCTGCATTCAGGTGGTTGTACAGACATCTGCTGGAATCTGCAGTGCAGCAGGAATTCCCTTGTGTCCCTACCTGCAATGGAAAAATACTCATCACCCCTTGTCTTCCACACACACCACATGGAGCCCAGCATCTCCCCCTATTTTACTACTAAGTTGTGGGTTGTTGTGTTCTCTGTGAGTTACTTGAATCATGGAACTCAAATTGTGGAAGTTGACTGGACCAAAAACAATAGAAAAAGTAAAACAATTAGTATGATCCCTAAATTTAGTACAAATGAGTAGAACATCCTGTCAAAAATGAGATATAAAAGAGATTATAAGAATTGGTTAGTAAACCCTTATCTGGAGAGAGCCGAGGATGAGACTGAGAAATGGCTAAATCTGGGCTCATATTTCCTGAATGCTAAGGTAGTAGATGTGTCATTCCAAACACCTTAGATATGAGTTTTAGCATCACTCTAAGAGTCATGTGAGTCATTATGATGGCAGAGGAGTGACACAAATCCATTGTAAATATTAGTCAAGTGGTACCACATCTGGTTTTTAAGAGTTGAATTTTATTGTCGATATAAATCACTGTCTCTTCCAATGCATTGATTTTGGCCTCTAAATTTTTACCAATACTTTCCTAGGAACTTATTTAACCAGCTGTAAGATATCAGATAAGGGTAATACATACAGGGAGGCCCAAAGGTATGAATATTACAAAGCATTGACAAAGTTGTTGAAAACAATTCCAAAGTATAAAATGCAAAATCATCATATCATGGTTCAGTAAAATCTACAAGCAGCATTACATATGATTGTTTTCTCAAATACAGAAAGTGCCGGGCTCAGGGTCCATTAATTAGCAACAACAAAGGAATTGTTAGAATAATGTTATCATATTAGCACGCTAAAATAATAATAGAATCTTTTTTTTTGTTATTAACATTGTATTATGTGATACAGTTTCAAAGGCACTGGGGATTCCACCCACCCTCCCATACCCCTCGCCCCATGGTGGATTCCTCCACGTTGCTGCATAACCACAGTTCAAGTTCAGTTGAGATTCATTCCTTGCAAGCATATACCTAGCATAAACTCCAGCGTCTTATTGTCCAGATAAGTTCAGTGGCCTCTTGGGGAGACCTTCTCTGGTCTGAAGATAGGGCTAACAGAGTAAAGTTCCGGTCAGTTAAAAGCCCCTACAAAACCTCAGTATCAATATACAACATTATGGAATTAATTGACATAGTATTGGGTAAACAATATGTTAAAAATAATGCAAGTTCCATTCTTTGAAGCATCTGGGTTGAGACAGTATCAATGACAGGTCCAAAAAATAACCAACAACCAAACAAAAATTACAGGTTAAATCAAGCCAAACATGTGGTATCTAATCTTTTGGGATTCGCTCAGTTCCCTTAGCATTATAGTTTCCAGTTGGGCCCATTTAGCCACAAAGAACTGCATTTTGTTTTTTTTTTAATAGCTGAGTAGTATTCCATGGAGTAGATGAACCAAAGCTTTCTTATCCAATCTGCTGATGGGCATTTCGGTTGCTTCCATGTTTTTGCAATTACTGATTGTGCTGCTATGAACATAGGGATGCATGTTGGTTTGTCGTAAAACAGGTGCTTTGGATATATTCCTAGGAGTGCTATTGCTGGGTCATATGGTATGCAGATTTTGAGTTGTTTGAGTGTTCTCCAGACTGATTTCCATAAAGGCTGTACCAATTTGCAGCTCCACCAGCAGTGGAGTAGGGTTCCCTTTTCCGTGCATCCTCGCCAGCAAGCGTCGTTGGTGTTCTTTTATATGTGGGCCAATCTTAGTGGTGTTAGGTGGTACCTCATAGATGTTTTAATTTGGATTTCCCTTATTGCCAGGGAGCTGGGACATTTCATCATATGTTTGTTTGCCATTTGGACTTGTTCCTTTGTGAAATGTTTGCCCATTTCCCGTGCCCATTTATTGAGTGGCTTGTTTGTTTTGGTTTTTTGGTTGTTTTGAAGTTCTTTGTATATCCTGGAAATTAGCCCCCTATTGCCTATATAGTGTGCAAAGATCTTCTCCCACTCTGTGTGTTGCTTTTTTACTTTGTTGATTGTTTCCCTTGTTGTACAGAAGCTTCTTAGTTTGATGAGTCCCATTTGTTTATTCTGTTCTCAACTGCTATTTCTTTTGGTGTCCTTCTTAGAAAGTCGGGACCTACTCCTAGGTCTTGCAGGGTATTTCCTACATTTTCTTGCAAGAGTTTGAAGGTTTCTGGATGTAGGTTTAGGTGTTTTATCCATGTAGATTGGATCTTAGTGTATAGTGATAGATGTGGGTCTATTTTTGTTTCTACAGGCTATCATCCAGTTGTCCCAACAACATTTACTAAAGAGGCCTTTCCATTTGCTTGGATTGTCATTGGTCTTTTTGTCAAAGATTAATTGGCTGTATCTTTGTGGGTTCCCTTTTGGTGCTTCTATTCTATTCCATTGATCTTCCTTTCTGTCTTTGTGCCAGTACCAGGCTGTTTTGATAACCACTGCTCTATAGTATGTCCAGAGGTCCGGGATTGTGATTCCCCCTGCTAGCATCTTATTTTTCAGGATGGTTCTAGCTATTCGTGGTTTTTTGTGCTTCCAGATGAACTTTTGAATCATTGTATCCAGTACCGTGAAGAATGTTTTGGGCAATTTGATTGGAATTGCGTTGAAAATGTATATTGCTTGTGGTAGTATAGACATTTTAATGATATTGATTTTGCCTATCCAGGAGCACGGGATGTTATTCCATCTTTTGAGGTCTTGTTCAATTTCCTTTTTAAATAGTTTGTAGTTTTCTTCGAATAGGTCTCCTACGCTTTTGGTTAGATTTATTCCCACATACTTCATACTTCTCTCTACTATTTTGAATGGTGTCCTGTTAGTTAGATCTTCTTCCATCTTGGTGTTATTTGCGTACACTATGGCTGTTGATTTTCGTTCATTAATTTTGTATCCCGCCACTCTGCCAAACTCTCGTATAAGTTCTAGTAGTTTCTGTATTGAGTCTCCTGGTTTTTCTATGTATAGGATTATGTCATCTGCATATAGTGAAAGCTTGACTTCTTCGTTTCCTATACGTATGCCTTTGATTTATTTTTCTTGTCTTATGGCCTCTGCAAGTACCTCTAGGACTATGTTGAATAGCAGTGGTGATAGCGGGCACCCTTGTCTTGTTCCAGATCGCAGTGGGAAGGGTTCTAGCTTTTCTCCATTCAGTATGATACTGGCGTTGGGTTTTTCATAAATTGCTTTGATTATGTTGTGGATTTTCCCATCTATGCCTACTTTGGCTAGAGTTTTTAGCATGAAGACGTGTTGGATTTTGTTGAAAGCTTTTTCTGCATCTATTGAAACTATTATGTGGTTCTTGTTTTGCAGTTTTTGGATGTGGTTTATAACATTTATGGATTTCCGAATGTTGAACCATCCCTGCATTCCAGGGATGAACCCTACTTTATCCAGTGAATGATCTGGCTGATGATTTTTTGAATTCTATTGGCTAGGATTTTGTTGAGAATTATAGCATCAATGTTCATCAGAGAAATAGGTCTGTAGTTTTCCTTCTCTGATGGTTCTCTGTCCAGTTTTGGGATTAAGGTTTTGTTGGCTTCATAGAATGAGTTTGGAAGGGTTGCTTCCTTCTCTATTGTTTTGAAGAGCTTGTAAAAGATTGGGGTTAGTTCTGTTCCGAATGTTTTGTAGAATTCTGTAGTGAAGCTGTCTGGGCCTGGGCTCTTTTTTGTCGGGAGATCCTTGATGGCTGTTTCAATCTCTACCTCGGTTATGGGTTTGTTTAATTCTTCAGTTGCCTCCGGACTGAGTTTTGGTAAGTGGTGAGAGTCCAAGAACTTTTCTATTTCTTGATGATCCTCAAATTTGTGGGAGTACAGTTCTTTGTAGTAATTTCTAATTATTTTCTTAATGGTTGCAGTGTCTGTTGTTATGTTGCCTTTTTCATCTTTAATGCTATTGATTCTCACTTTCTCTTGTTTTTTTTTTTTTTTTTTTTTGGTCAATCGGGCCAGTGGAGTGTCTATTTTGTTTATTTTCTCAAAAAACCAACTTTTTGATTTGTTGATTTTATGTATAGTTTTTATTTTGATTTCTATTTGGTTTATCTCCTCCCTTGTTTTGATGATTTCTTTTTTCCTATTGTGCGTGGGACTCTTCTGCTGCTGTTTTTCCAGATCCTGGAGGTGTGTGGTTAGTTCCTGTATTTGGCGTCTTTCTTGGGCCTTGACATGGGCTCCGATTGCAACGAATCTACCTCGTAACACTGCTTTGGCGGTGTCCCACAAGTTTTGGAATGTTGTATCAGAGTTTTCATTGGTTTCCATAAATTTTCTATCTCATCTTTAATTTCTTCTCTGACCCATTGTCCGTTTAATAGCATTTTGTTCAATTTCCAAGAGTGCCTATATTTCCTGGGGAGTTTTGAGTTGTTGATTTCCAGTTTCATCCCATGGTGGTCTGAGAGGGTACATGGTATGATACTAATGTTTTGGAAGTTGTTTAGATTCGCTTTATGTCCTATCATGTGGTCAATTCTGGAGAAGGTGCCATGCACCGCTGAGAAGAATGTATAGTCTGTGGCCTTAGGATAAAAGTTCTCTATATGTCTACTAAGTCCAGCTGTTCTATTGTTTGTGTGAGCTCTGTTGTTTCTTTGTTGAGTTTTTGTTTCGTAGACCAGTCCATTGATGTTAAAGGCGTGTTGAGATCTTCTACAAGAATTGTGCGGGTAACTATGTCTTCCCTTAAGTCTGTAAGTAATTGCATTATATAGCTAGGTGCATTAAGATTTGGTGCATAAATATTAATGATGGTGATTGCTTCTTGATTTATCATTCCTTTCACCAATATAAAACGGCCTTCCCTGTCTCTTTTGATGTTAGTTAGATTGAAATCTATCTCGTCTGAGATTAGGATAGCTACCCCAGCTTTTTTTTCTCATCTATTGGCGTGAAATATCTTTTTCCATCCCTTCACTTTCAGTTTCTTTGCATCCTTTCTGGTTAGATGTGTTTCTTGTAGGCAACAGATGGTTGGGTCTTGTTTGATGATCCATTCTATTAATCTGTGTCTTTTGATTGGTGAATTTAGACCTTTTGTGTTGAGAGTTAAAATTGAGAGTTTGCAATTTTGCCCTGCCATGCAATTGTGTTTTGGTTGTGTTGTTGTCTATGTAATTGCCTTCTTTGTGTGGGCTTTAGTTTGGAGACCTCCTTATTTGCCAACTTTTTTGTGGTTTGCCTCCTTTTTTTCCAGAATTAGCGCATTTCTAAGGAGACTTTGCAGAGCTGGTTTTGTGTAAACATATTCTAGTTTTTCTTTGCTATGGAAGTATCTGAATTTGTTCTCATATACAAATGAGATCATTGCTGGGTAGATTATTCTTGGTTGACAGTTGTTTTGTTTCAGGGCTTGGAAGATCTTTGTCCATTCTCTCCTTGCTTGTAGGGTCTCTTCGGAGAAGGCAGCAGTGATTCTGATGGGTTTTCCCCTGTATGTGATCTTTTCTCTACTTCGTACTTGTCTCAGGATTCCTTCTTTGTCTTCGTTGGAGTAGAACTAGAGCACCGTGTGTCTGGATGAAGATCTCTTTGGATCATGTCTGTTGGGAGTTCTCTGTCCATCCTGTATGCGGGGTGGATTCGTGTTCCAAGTGTTTTGGAAGTTTTCCTGTATAATTTCGCCAAGCACTTGCATTCCTGATTCTCTTTCTACTCCCTCGGTGAGGCAGATGATCCGAATATTCAATTTTCTAAGGTAATCTTTCATTTCTTGCATCATTTTATTAGTTTTGCTGAGACTTGTCTCCAGTTGTTTAATTCGCTGGTCACCTTCATTTTTCGTGTCTTCTGTTTCAGAGATTCTTTAATCTGCCGCATTTATTCTGTTGAGCAGACTTTGAATTTTGCATTCCTGGTCAGCCAGTTTGGTTTTGATTTGTTGTATTTCAGCGATTATGCGGTTCATGAAGTCTTCTCGCTTCATGTCCTCATCTCTGATAAATTTTAGCATTATTTTTTTAAATTCCTTGTCTGATAACTCTTCCATGTCTTCATCTCACATCTCCGATATTGATAATTGCTTTTGGCCCTTGTTTGGTGGGGTGCTGGCTCTTTCATCTGGAGCACAACTTTTTCTGGTGGTTTTTCCCATTGCGTTGGTGTATTTTGGTGAGGCCAATGTACCCGTGTGTTGAGGGGTCGTCAGGCACTTTCCTGTAGAGATTGGAGCCTGCAGGTGTGGTGTTGCAGGGCGTGGTAATTTTCAAGGCACCGTTGGTGCATTCTCAGAGCCCGGGAGTATAGGGCACCACCTCCTTGGGGGCCCAGTGGATTCCAGGCACACTCTGGGCACTTCTTCTACAGGTGAGACACCCCAGGGTGTGGAGGGATGGAGGTGCTCTCTGGGTGTGCCCCCTGCACGGGAATCCACAGAACGTAGAAGGTTTTATGTGCTTTCTCCCTGCGTTCTCTGTGTCAGTGACTACAGTGTTTTTCAGTGCCCACCTGGTGTGTCTCCCACACACAGAACTATGAATGAGGCACTTTCTGGGCGTGGCCTTTGTGCAGAGTATTGTTTTTAACAAGATAAAATCTCTCTGCAATGTCTTTAAAGATGTCTTTAATTTCTTTGTAGTGTAGAACCGCAAGGAGTTTCCTTATCAGAAAAGAGGAGCCAATTATCTTTGTTAGATTAACTGGCCCCGTATTTTAACCAGTCTCTCTCTCTCTCTCTCTCTCTCTCTCTCTTTTTTTTTCTCAAAAATCCTTCTAAAAACGTCCAGGGTATTTTCGGTTTGGGTGAACATTTGCACAGAAAGCAGCTGTTTCAGTGGTAAGCAAGAGACTGTATGATTGATCCTTTGCAAATCACTCCTTGTCCCTTACCATTTATAAGGCCCAAAATCTGCCAATTATAAAATCCCTAACTCCACCAGGTGCCCCATGGGGAAGAGAGACCCATGGGTCTGCTGCTCTGGTTTGAGATGTTACTGAACTGATGTGTGGTGTCACTGATGGTGCTCCCCCAAATTTCACTTTTGGTTTCTCCAGCCAGTAAGACAATCGCTATTACAGATTGTGCCATCCTTTGAAGGGGGTTGACATACGTTGATGTAAAACCAGTGGCTGTCCTTTCCCTTCTCTCTGAGGATTGCTACAGTGCCACCCTGATCCACCATGACCAAGGAGACTCGCGGGTTTTTTTGCAGCAAGTGAAAGACCAGGACACTAAATATAGTAGGGGGCATGCTTTCATATAGCTGATGCATGAATCTCTTTGGGCATTATTGGAAAGTCTCAGGGCTTTTTCTGGAAGTCTGAGGTAAAGAACCTTGCTTTGTTTGTTTTAGTGTGCGTATCTTGAGAATGGTGCTACCCTGTCTGGCTTAATAAGTTTCATAGCTCCAATTTGGTTTTTGACAAGGTTAAATGTGCAATAACTGATACTCTTTCAGAAAAATCTACTAGCATATTCCCTCACTGATGAACTGTCTCAGATATTTTGCCTCCCTTTTTATATAATTGAAGCTTAAGTTTAGAAAGCTGCATTTCCCCATCCACAAAAAAATGAGTTAAGCAGATCCATAGTGATGACTGATGCATTCACCTGCTTTCTCCTGGCGATGAGAAATCATCCATATATTGTTTTAGTTGGAACTCAGGCACAGAATGACAGCAGTTTGCCTGTATAAAGCATTGATTTAAAATTTGGCCAAGTAAGTTGGGTGCATCATTTTGCCTTTGGTTAACACCATCTGTCAGTCTTGGTGTTCTCTTTCCATCTGGGGATCTTCCCGTTTGCAGTCCAAGAGTTCTCTGCTTTCTGGGTTTAACAGATAGATCTAGAGAGCAATTTTCAAGTCAATCACACTAAGACATTTTCAGTGAAAAGGAATGTTACTGAGTAGAGTGTAAGGAGTTGGTGCCACAGGGTCATCAGCCTATATGATTTGCTTGACAGCCTTCAAATCTTGTGCTAACTTGTAAGATGAATCAATTTTTTTTTTTTTACTGGAAGGAACTAAGTATTGTATGGGACATTCAGCATTCAGACAGTCAACCTTTAATGGGTCATCATTCCCTTTGTTTTGTCTCTTATAAACTACTTCCTGTGGCATTGAATTTTCAGAGGCATACTTTTTAGCCCTCTTTTGCTCATACTGAAGGATCAATATGTTTTCCTTTCTTTTTAAGGAAATTCACTAGGACTCCCAGTTGTGTATTATTTACTTCACTTGAACTTTCCAACCTTCATTTAATGACTAGATCTTTTACACAATATTGGTTCTGACCTCTGGAACTTATGGGAAAGATGATTTTACTTGCCCTAATCCTAATTTAATCATTGTTTATTCAAATATTGGGACTTGAGATTCTTCCCCTTTTACCCCAAATTTGCAGGTTCAGGCCACCGTGAAATTCACAAGAATATGAAAATTATTGATCATTTATTCATCATTTGCCCCAGAATCATTGCTACATTCTCCTTGATTGAGGAGGAAACTTGCAATCCAGCATGAACTACTTAGCCCTGCTGTTTGCTTTTTCTTTGTCCTAGTGCATGGGGAAACAATGTTGACAGGGTCATTTTGAAATCCATTGGCAGACTGACAATCACTCAAGGCATACTTTTTTGGAGAGGCAGGTTCCAGATCAATTCCTACTGCTTTCGATATTTCAGAATCTGCCTGCAGTGGCTTAAGTTTCATACTAATCTGTTAACTGAGTGTCCAAACTGGTATTTCTCCCTGATATTGAGTTCTTAAAGCCAGCATTTTTTCCTGCCACATCTTAGAGTTTAACACACATTTGTCAGTTGCGTGGAACCACTGACAGTGCTTACTTAGAATCAAAAAAGATCTCCTCGCATGTGCTCAGAGAGATTTTACTGTGAGCCCCTCAAAATCCCCTGTAAAAAATCTTTGTCTGTTCTCTGACTGAAGATGAGTTTCCCATGATTTGCCAAGAGTCAATTATATTAAACATTCCAAAATGGAGTCTCAAGAGTCTCCTGACTTTTCCTCCAATAGCCTCTTACTAATCCTCTACCAGTCAAACCCGCATTTGAAAAGTGTTGTAAACCAGAATGCAAAGTCTTCAACCTTTCAGGGAAAATGATTTTATTATGAAGCAAGGCAGCAGCTATCTTGCATAAAAGTTCGGGAAGAGGGGCGGGGCTGACGCTCGGGGACGTGAGCCCTGGCCACATGGCGGCCGGGGTCCCCAGGCGCAATCCAGCTTGTCTCCTGGGAAGCAACCCACAGTCTTCACGCTCCTTTGAAAGACTAGGTTGGGGCGGCGGTTGGACCCCCATGCGCGGCCCTCTTTGGGCTTAGCGTCAGGGAGCAGGTACAACCGATCCCACCCCCGTTTGGGGCCGCCAGGGGCGTGGCTAGACCCATGCCCGGGCCGGGAAGAGGGGCGGGGCTGACACTCGGGGACGTGAGCCCTGGCCACATGGCGGCCGGGTCCCCAGGCGCAATCCAGCTTGTCTCCTGGGAAGCAACCCACAGTCTTCAGGCTCCCTTGGAAGACTGTGTCGGGGCGGCGGTTGGACCCCCACGCGCGGCCCTCTTTGGGCTTAGCGTCAGGGAGCAGGTACAGCCGATCCCACCCCCGGGCTGGGGCCGCCAGGGGCGTGGCTAGACCCAAGCCCGGGCCGGGAAAGAGGGGCGGGGCTGACGCTTGGGGACGTGAGCCATGGCCATTGGCGGCCGGGGTCCCCAGGCGCAATCCAGCTTGTCTCCTGGGAAGCAACCCACAGTCTTCATGCTCCCTTGGAAGACTGTGTCGGGGCGGTTGGACCCCCACGCGCGGCCCTCTTTGGGCTTAGCGTCAGGGAGCAGGTACAGCCGATCCCACCCCCGGGCTGGGGCCGCCAGGGGCGTGGCTAGACCCAAGCCCGGGCCGGGAAGAGGGGCGGGGCTGACGCTTGGGGACGTGAGCCCTGGCCACATGGCGGCCGGGGTCCCCAGGCGCAATCCAGCTTGTCTCCTGGGAAGCAACCCACAGTCTTCACGCTCCCTTGGAAGACTGTGTCGGGGCAGTTGGACCCCCACGCGTGGCCCTCTTTGGGCTTAGCGTCAGGGAGCAGGTACAGCCGATACCACCCCCGGGCTGGGGACGCCAGGGGCGTGGCTAGACCCAAGCCCGGGCCGGGAAGAGGGGCGGGGCTGACGCTTGGGGACGTGAGCCCTGGCCACATGGCGGCCGGGGACCCCAGGCGCAATCCAGCTTGTCTCCTGGGAAGCAACCCACAGTCTTCACGCTCACTTGGAAGACTGTGTTGGGGCGGCGGTTGGACCCCCACGCGCGGCCCTCTTTGGGCTTAGCGTCAGGGAGCAGGTACAGCCGATCCCACGCCCGGGCTGGGGCCGCCAGGGGCGTGGCTAGACCCAAGCCCGGGCCGGGAAAGAGGGGCGGGGCTGACGCTTGGGGACGTGAGCCATGGCCATTGGCGGCCGGGGTCCCCAGGCGCATTCCAGCTTGTCTCCTGGGAAGCAACCCACAGTCTTCATGCTCCCTTGGAAGACTGTGTCGGGGCGGTTGGACCCCCACGCGCGGCCCTCTTTGGGCTTAGCGTCAGGGAGCAGGTACAGCCGATCCCACCCCCGGGCTGGGGCCACCAGGGGCGTGGCTAGACGCAAGCCCGGGCCGGGAAGAGGGGCGGGGCTGACGCTTGGGGACGTGAGCCCTGGCCACATGGCGGCCGGGGTCCCCAGGCGCAATCCAGCTTGTCTCCTGGGAAGCAACCCACAGTCTTCACGCTCCCTTGGAAGACTGTGTCGGGGCAGTTGGACCCCCATGCGCGGCCCTCTTTGGGCTTAGCGTCAGGGTGCAGGTACAGCCGATCCCACCCCCGGGCTGGGGCCGCCAGGGGCGTGGCTAGACCCAAGCCCGGGCCGGGAAGAGGGGCGGGGCTGACGCTGTGGGACGTGAGCCCTGGCCACATGGCGGCCGGGGACCCCAGGCGCAATCCAGCTTGTCTCCTGGGAAGCAACCCACAGTCTTCACGCTCCCTTGGAAGACTGTGTCGGGGCAGTTGGACCCCCACGCGTGGCCCTCTTTGGGCTTAGCGTCAGGGAGCAGGTACAGCCGATACCACCCCCGGGCTGGGGCCGCCAGGGGCGTGGCTAGACGCAAGCCCGGGCCGGGAAGAGGGGCGGGGCTGACGCTTGGGGACGTGAGCCCTGGCCACATGGCGGCCGGGGTCCCCAGGCGCAATCCAGCTTGTCTCCTGGGAAGCAACCCACAGTCTTCACGCTCCCTTGGAAGACTGTGTCGGGGCAGTTGGACCCCCACGCGCGGCCCTCTTTGGGCTTAGCGTCAGGGAGCAGGTACAGCTGATCCCACCCCCGGGCTGGGGCCGCCAGGGGTGTTTCTAGACCCAAGCCCGGGCCGGGAAGAGGGGCGGGGCTGATGCTCGGGGACGTGAGCCCTGGCCACATGGCGGCCGGGGTCCCCAGGCACAATCCAGGTTGTCTCCTGGGAAGCAACCCACACTCTTCACACTCCCTTGGAAGACTGTGTCGGGGCGGTTGGACCCACACGCGCGGCCCTCTTTGGACTTAGCGTCAGGGAGCAGGTACAACCGATCCCAGCCCCTGGCTGGGGCCGCCAGGGGCGTGGCTAGACCCAAGCCTGGGCCGGAAAGAGGGGCGGGGCTGACGCTCGGGGACGTGAGCCCTGGCCACATGGCGGCCGGGGTCCCGAGGCACAATTCAGCTTGTCTCCTGGGAAGCAACCCACAGTCTTCACTCTCCCTTCTAAGACTGTGTCGGGGCATTTGGACCCCCACGCGCGGCCCTCTTTGGGCTTAGCGTCAGGGAGCCGGTACAGCCGATCCCACCCCCGGGCTGGGGCCGCCAGGGGCGTTGTTTCCCAAGCCAGGGCCGGGAAGAGGGGCGGGGCTGATGCTCGGGGACGTGAGCCCTGGCCACATCGCGGCCGGGGTCCCCAAGCGCAATCCAGCTTGTCTCCTGGGAAGCAACCCACAGTCTTCACGCTCCCTTGGAAGACTGTGTCGGGGCGGTTGGACCCCCACGCGCGGCCCTCTTTGGGCTTAGCGTCAGGGAGCAGGTACAGCCGATCCCACCCCCGGGCTGGGGCTGCCAGGGGTGTTTCTAGACCAAAGCCCGGGCCGGGAAGAGGGGCGGGCTGACG